>NC_037287.2:9337937-9640937 GCF_000002775.5 Populus trichocarpa | reverse complement strand
TTGCTACTGCTTTGTACTGCAACTAATGTGTGTGTGTGTGTGTTAATGCAGGTTGGGAGGCCAGTTATTTATGGGCTAGCAGCAAAGGGAGAAGCAGGGGTGAGAAAGGTGATGCAAATGCTGAAGGACGAGCTTGAGCTCACCATGGCCCTCGCAGGCTGCCCTAGTGTGGAAGACATTAGCAGGAGCCATGTAAGGACTGACCGCGACAGGCTCCAATCAATGCTCTAAAATTGTCTTAGAATCACTAGCTAATTAATGTCCTAGATGTATGGGTGACTCCCATCTTTCTCAGGAACTGGAGATGGATAACTCTAATCCTTAAATATGTATCAAATCAAATGAATTAGTACTCTTAAACAAGGGGTACTGTTGATTTGTCGGAACTTGAGATCAGAAACATGGGTGCCCATTTGACCGTAAAAACACCAAGTTTTAGGCTCAGATGTGCTGAAAACTAGGCCGTCCTAATAAATCTTTCCAGTATATGCTTATTACTTCCTAATTGTGACAAATTACTTGCTTGGGAACTCCATTTCTAGTGTCAGCATTATTTGAGGCTGTTTATTGATAAATCCAAGGGATTTTTCAAACTAATTTGCCATAGAGCGTTTAAGAAATTGTGTGCAATATTGCAGGAAATTCCTCCTAGCTAGTTATTATTAATTGATGTTAATCTATCTTGGACTATTTTAAAGGATTCGCATTCTATTTATTTTTTCATTTAAAAATATTTAATTATATTTTAAAATTATGTTTGGTTTGAAAAACTATTATGTTAATATAATTTTTAATATATTTTTATAATTTTGATATATTGGTATTAAAAATAATTTTAAATATTTTTAAATAAAAAAAAATTTAAATAAACCTTCCAACACCAAACCAATTACCAACGTGATTGTGAAAGAGTTTTAGGAATTGGCCAGGCGAGTCCTTCCAAAAATGTATTATGACTTTTATGCTGGAGGAGCTGAGGACTAGCATAGTTTGAAGGATGACGTGGAAGCATTTCGCAGGATCACGTTATGTATGGAGCCCACAAATGGCTGGAGGCAACAAACAGCTGTCTATGACTTCTTGAAGATGGGAGAACAATTGACAAGTTCCGGTCATGAATTCTTTCCATCCCTTCCCAGGTTCCGGCCATGAATTCTTGAAGATGGGAGAACAATTGACAAGTCAACTGCTATATTGGGGTACAGAATCTCAGCACCAATAATGATTGTTCCGACTGCTATGCATATGCTGGTGGTGATTTTTTTAAATAACATGAGAATATTTGAGACTAAATTAAAACTGATGTGTATTTATTTTTAGAATTAAGATTTTATTAGAATTTAATTTTTAATATATGCTCTTTAAGATAGAAAATTAACGTGATTTAAATAAATTGTAGGTGAATGAAAAATTAATTTTAAATAATTTTTAGTTGGTATGTTTTGATAAAACCCAAAACACATTAAAGAATTTTATTCCGTGTAAAAAAAAAAACAAAAAACTTTTCTAGTGTTTATAAAAAAGGTAGTTGAAAAGTTAAAATTAGGCTTAAAAAGCATCTAAGTTTTTAGAGGAGAGAGGTCCTATGCAAAATAGACTTTGAACTTAAACTCACACACAATTTTGGACCTGTTGCAAAATAATATTTTTTATTGCAAGAAATTATTTTTTTTACCATCTGAAAGTTAGACTTGGGCCTGATTCATGATAAAATATTTCTTCCAGCCTATGGTTTGTCCAGTCCAGCCTATGAATTTTAATAGTCTCTTCAAAAGCATTTCAGCAGATCTAAAAAGTTTTTTTTTGTTGAAAAAATTCAAATTTATAGCCACTATGTTTAGATTTAATTTTTGTTTTATGGTAGCTAATCAAAGGTTGAACGGTGAGAATTAATTCTTTAACCTTTTAGCTTCCAAAATTCACTATAAAAAAAGAGTGAATGAAGAGTTTAAGATTATTTTTTTTCTTCAGATTTCTACACACTCTTCCTCACATAATTTTTAGTGTTTTTCTTCTTCTTTTTTATGCATTGATTTCCCCCAAAAAAATCTAGAGCTTAGGTTCTTTTTATCAAAAGATAATTGAGTTCTTTTACTTTATTTCAAAGATCTTAGTTTAAAAGTGAATCTCAACCAAGGCAGTGATGTTAGAACTTTGAAAAGCGTATTGCAAATATTCTAACTTTATGAATGAGGAACAATAAAGTTTTAAGGATACAAGATTCATCATTGACAACAATAAAAGATTTATTATTTTAGAGTGCTTTAACAAGTAAGTACATTTCTTTGTTTTAATTTAAGTATAGATATTTTTTATTATTAACATGCATGCTCGGACTTTGAATTAATATCAATTGTAAGTTTTGATACATGCATATGTTAGAATTCTATTATTATATTTGTGTTGAAAATATATTTATCATAGTTATAAACTTTAAATTTAAATATGTTAGCGCACCCTGAAGGTTTGAGACATCCTAAAACAGTTGTGATTTATATAACTCAGCAATTTTTACTAAACGTTTTGATTATGTTTTTTTCAAGTGAGGTCACCACAACCAGAGCTGCAGTTGTATCTAACATGATTATGGTACTTGAATAACAAATTGATGTTCATTTGCTTGCTTTGTGGGTGAAAATGCTAAGTTATTTTTCATTATAGATTTTATCTTGTATGTCTACTTGCATGGTAGAAGAGGTTGCTTCCAGCTACAATGTTGTTCGGTTCTTTCAATTTTATACTCCTCCCTTTCACCAGTTCTTTCATTTGAAATGATAAAATATTGAGTAATTAAATAGTTGGGGCCTAAAAAAGTGACATTGCAAAATTTTCAAGAATTGTAAATTTCATGGAATTATGTAAAGTTGATAAAAGTTAAAAGTATCGTGAAATTATTTGTAATTAAGTTGATTTTTTTGTAGTAAACGATTTGAAAATTTGGATGAAAAACCTGAATAGAACTATAATGAATGTTACGATGAATAAAGAGTATGTTGTTATGTTATGATAATTAATGGAAAAACTTGTCGATGCAGGATAAACTATTAGGGTGATTCAACTTGTTAGTGGAGCTGCTCATACTCAAGCTGCAGGTAGGTACTCAGTACCATGTAGAAACTCTTCTTTAAGAGCTTCATTACTTTTATTGTGCAAATTAGTTGATTTATAAAAGCATGGATAATGACATGATTTGTAGACAAAGAAAGAAAGATATACATGATGTTAGGATTGATTGGTATTTGTTAAGGAATACCGGATTGATTAGCAACCAAAATGGGTTTACCGGATTATTGGCTTCTGAATGGAAATGTCAGATTTGGTAACCAAGATGGATTGACCAAATTGATGGATATCTAAGATGGGTTGCCGAAGTAATTGGTGATTAGGAAAGAATATTGAAATGTTGGTTTCTATATGTGGATACCAAAATGACTAATTTTGTAATGAACCTCAAGAGATTGTTTGGGAAATGAGTGAGTAAATAAAATGAGAAAATTATATGATTATAAGAGTAGATTAAAGTATCATTTAGATGAAAATTATTAATGTTCTAATAATCTAGAACTTGAGACTTAAATAATGTTATTAATTTTTGTTACATTTCTAGAGATTTACAAGCTTATGAAGAGATGATAGTTGTTATTTTGGATTAGATTTAGGAAACATGGATTCAAATAATGTATAATCTATCTTTTTGGGTTGTAATTATAGATATTTTATTTTGTTATGTAATTAGTTTTCTGAAATTTGTAAAATGAAAGTTGTAAATGTATATTATGCATGATACTACATTTTGTGTAGAGACAATATAACTAGTTTATTTTATATACCATTAATGTAGACTTTATTATATTATAATCATCATGTGTTATATTAACAATTATTGATAATGTGAATATTAATAGTTCTTAATGATATTGTGGATTGATGAGATATAAGGGAAGGAATGATAAATAATGAGATTGAGATCCAGGATAATTAGATCAGAAATAGAGGATGGGTTTTGCATGAACACTTGGTTTAGAAGTGTTATTGATTTTTCTTGATTATACACCTAGGCCATCTAAAATACAAAGAAAACTCTGGTGAGATTTCGGTAGAAATAATGTTAAATTGTTGTGATACCAAAAGATAGAAATTGATCAAGTCTTAAGAGTAAGGTCCTGGTATAAACCGGTCAACCATATTGTTGATCAATTAAAAAAATGTATTTTTTATGTATTTATTATAGAGGATTTGTACCAAAAAGTTAGGGATGTTACAATCTACATTTGTGTTTTCATCCAAAAAAATCAACAAAGTTAGTTTTAACATTTTGTACGGCCTTTCAAATAGTGTTTCCTCTCCGATCAGCCCTTATTCTCAATCCATCTGTCCCACTATTTTAAGTCTTGCTAAAGCCATCTCATCTTTCAGATCCTTCGTCACCCTAGTCGGAAGCTCAGGTTGTTGGACGAAAGCTTGCATCTAAAAGGTGTTATCCACTTTTGGTGTTGTGAACTCGTGATTTTCAGACATCTTTGAATCTACAAAAATTTATTACAAGAAAGAAAAATATATCATCACAACTCTTGTGTTTCACACAATTCAAGTATTTTCACTTAGTTGTTCTCACTATGCCTTTTACCTCTCGGATCACCTTCTTGTGATTCTTTCAGAACTGAAAATCAATGAACCAAAGTCAATGGTTATCACGATGCAGTCCAAATATATATAAAGTGACTCAAGAATTAATAAGATACTGAAAAAAAAAAAAACAAAGTGAAACTACGATTATGATTTCGCGAGCAGCAACGCAAATTCGCACAAAATATGGACAATATAAAGACTTGAAATTAAAAAAAAAAAAGAAATAATTAATGAAAACACTTATTTGACTCTTAAATAACCTAAATATAACATAAATAAACTATTTAGGTTGAAACAAATTGTAATAAACATGTTTTTATAACTTGACGTGAATTTGACACGTTATGCAATTTTAAGCACCAAAATTGAATCTCATACCAAACAATATTAGAGCAACCTCAAATTTGGTATGTAGTCCCTTTGTACCCAATAAACAACATATCTCATTTTATAGATCATTCTCTTATGCCTAGGTATCGAAAACCCGTGTATGATCAATTTGCGGCATAATTTAACTCATAATCAAAACCCCAATCAAACGATATAAAAAGATATAAAATTTTATATATAGTGTGATTTCACCTCAAATAACCAATATATAAATTTTAAAGTTATTTCAAGATGGTTTGATTCAGTTTCTCTGTTGTTTGTGTTTTCGCGGCAGAATTGAAACTAGTTTGAATAACATTTATTCTTCCTTCTTCTTTTACTTTTTTGTTACTGATATGTTTAGAGATAGTAACAAAATGAAACAACAATTTTTTTTTGTACTAAGACGCCAAAAACACAAAGAGAATAAGAAGACTAGAAAAACACAACTAAACTTATGGAACACAAAGAAAATGAAATTTTCAAAAGGATATGACTTGATTTTGGAGCCTAACTCTAATATCAAACTAATACGGAATTATACCTTAGATTTTGTAATTTGAAGTTTGAAGAAAATTTTTAAACTTGACCCAACAAGAACCTTTCTTTAAAGAACCAAAGTTATATTCAATTGATCACCCTCACCCTAAACCTAAATTGAGACATGAACAAGAAGTATAAATCACAACAAAGTTAATCAATCCTTTAAAGAGTTTGCAAGTTCAATCCATAAACTGTGTATCACCCTCATCCTACATCTATATCAAGACACAAACAAGAAGTATAAATCACAACAAAGTTGATCAATCATTCGAAGAGTTTGCAAGTTCAATCAACAAACTATAAATGATAGTTGCTACCATAAATGTCTCCTTATTTGACATGGAATCATTGTAAAATAAGCAGGCCAAAGGCTGCCACATAAGTTTTCAATAGCATTAAGGACTCTTTGTAGCAAATGGAATCCATAACTTTTAAGAAAACAAGGTATTTTATGTTTTCATACTTTACTGGCGAATTCTAGGTCCAATTTTAAACTTGTTTTTCTCTCTTTTCTGGATGAATTAGCAAGGCTACCATATATTGTTAGAAATGTACATATGTCTAGTTTCCAACCCAATTTGAACCGCATCCAAAATCCTTTTGTAGCTTCAGATATAACTCAAAGGGTAGACAAAGGTCTAGACTGATAGATTTGAATATTTTTAATCCAAGCCTCTTGACTTAGTCCATTAAATTTATTTTTACTTACTTTATTTTAGGTCTTAAAATAGATCTAATAAACACTCTAATAGATTATTTGATATCGTGTGTTAGCGTGATTACTGGACATCTACATAGGATTTCCTTGATTATAGGAGATTTGTCTTGCACAATATTAGCAACCATATCAAACGTATCTGTGTCATATTTCATTACGTATCTGTCATATTTCATTCCTAAACTAACTCATATTCTTGTGTATATATATAGTTATTATATCTCAGTACAGAGACACATTCAATAATACATACACAATTCTCAGCAACCCTTCTTTGTTATTGTTCTTTGGTCTCTGTTATCATGGTATCAGAGCCTAGACTCTAGATCCAAAATTTCTCATATGCTTCCATGGTCTCTATGTCTTTGTAATAAATCTGTTCCTGCTTCTCTTTGGCATTCATACAAACACCTCTCTGACAGTATTATTGGAGTCTACAACTGTCGTGTGCCTTGCTCCCTGTCATCATCATGGAAAAACCTGATATTTCACAACCCATTACAACTGTTTTGTCTGGTTCAAACTATAATCTTTGGATTCAAGGAATGAAAAGCTTCTTAATTGGTCGTAAGCTTGTGGTGTATTGTTACTGGAGATATCACTTAAACCAACCAAAGAGAAAGATGAATCTGATACAAAGTTTGCAGATTGCTTGGAGGACTGGGATAGTAAAAATCATCATATTATTACATGGTTTCGTAACACCTCAGTACCAGCCATTCACATACAGTTTGCAGATTATGACTCTGCCAAAGAAATCTGGGATTTCTTGGCTAATCGGTATCAAACCACTGGACTTGCCCACTATTATCAGTTGTGGACTACACTTCATAGTCTCAAACAAGGATCAAGTCAATCTGTTAATGATTTTCTTGCTCAAGTCCAACCAATTTGGAATCAAATATCTCAGGCCAACATTAGTGAGGATCACTTGCATCTCATTCAGGTACTCATGGCTCTATGACCTGAATATGAATCTGTTCGAGCCTCTCTTCTGATAATAGTGGGCCAACATCATCGGGATCTACTCCCTTCATTAAACACTATTATTCAAGAGATTATTTTTGAAGAGACTCGTCTCAATCTGGATAAATCTCCTCAATTTTACATAGCTCTTGCAACTACTTGGTCCTCACATCAGAAATTTGGCAATCAAACATGTAAGAATTGTCATCAAATGGGTCATGCTTTTGCTACTTGCCCTACTGTAGAATGCAGATATTGTCATGCTTTTGGCCATATTCTTGAACATTATCCCACACGTCCTCTAAGACCAAAAGGTGGGTTTTCTAAATTTAAAATTATGTCAAAGCCTAGCTCTTCCTCTGTCACTGTTGCTGCTACTACTGAAGGTTCTACTTTCGTCACTATGAGTGATCTTGAGGCAATGGTTAAACAGGTTATCTCTTCCAATTCCTCTACTGCCATGTATGCTACTCCGGGTAACTCTCCTTGGTTTTTTGACTCTGCGTGTTGTAACCATATGACCACTGATATTAATCTTTTGTCCTCTAAAACACCTATTTCTTCCTTGCCATGGTACTCAAATGACCATTACTCATATTGATCATGTAACTACCCCCAATCTTAGTCTTCCTGAAACGTATCATATTCCTAATTTGACACTCAATCTTATCTCAGTTGGTCAGTTGTGTGAGAACTCAATCTTATCTCAGTTGGTCAGTTGTGTGAGAAAGAACTAACAGTTATCTTCTCTTCCTCTGGTGTTCAGGTACAGGATTCACAAACGGGACAGATTCTTGGAACGGGTCGCAAAGTGGGTCGATTATTTGAGCTTGCATCACTTCACTTACCTCAGAAATTTGTGTCTGCTGCTACAACCACAAATTCTTCCATTCACCAATGGCATCTTCAACTTGGACATGCCTCAGCTAGCAAAATTCAACCTTTAATTTCTCGTGGATTATTAGGATCTACTAAGTTTGAGTCATTCAATTGTTTACATTGTCAGCTTGCAAAACAACCTGCCTTGTCTTTTTCCAATAATGTCTCTATTTCAAATAGTCCTTTTAGCTTAATACATTCTGACATTTGGGGTCCTTCTCCTGTTCCTTTTGTTAATGGTTTTCGGTATTTTGTGTTATTTATTGATGATCACTCTCGTTTTACCTGGATATATTTTCTGAAACATCGTTCTGAGCTACCACAAATATACATTACTTTTGCTAATATGGTTAAAACTTAGTTTTCTTGTTCCATAAAAATTCTTAGAACAGACAATGCCATGGAATATAGAGATTCTTCCTTACTTCAGTTCTTGAATAAGCAAGGTACTGTGGTTCAATGTTCTTATCCTCATACCTCACAGCAGAATGGTAGAGCCGAGCGAAAGCATCGCTATATTCTTGATTCTGTACGTGCTTTTCTAATTTCAGCATCATGTCCTGAAAAATTTTAGGGGGAAGCGGCTCTTAATGCTGTCTATACTATTAATCGGCTCCCCACTTCAATTCTTCATAATTTATCTCCTTTTGAAAAATTGTTTGGTCAGCCTCCTGACTATTCTGTTCTTAAACCTTTTGGATGTGCTTGTTTCGTGCTTTTACAACCTCATGAACATACAAAATTACAACCCCAAGCTCGTCTGTGTTGTTTGCTTGGTTATGGGAATGAACACAAGGGGTTTCGATGTTGGGATCCTATTTCCAATAGATTACGTATCTCTCGTCATGTTGTCTTTTGGGAAAACACCACGTTCTCTTCTTTTTCAAAGTTTCACCACTCTGTCCAAACTGACTCTTTCTTTTTCACTAATTCCTCCATTGATTTGTTTCTAAGTCCTAATCCAGGTGATTCTGATGCACTAATTGATAACTCTTTACCACATGATCCCCCTGAATCTGTACCAGCTGTTGATCCTGCACCTGTACCTGCCACTACTCCTGTCAATCCTCTTCGTCGTTCCACTCGAGTAAGAGAAACTCCTTATTCTCTTGCAGATTTTCATTATTATTCTGTTATTGCTACTCTTCATGAGCCTCGATCTTATCGAGAGGCAAGTACTGACCCTCTTTGGCAGCAAGCTATGAGTGAGGAACTTCAGGCTTTGGAGAAAACTCATACTTGGGACTTAGTTGATCTTCCTCCTAACAAGACACTTGTTGGCTGCAAATGGGTTTACAAAATTAAGACTCGTTCTGATGGAACTATTGAGCGTTATAAAGCTTGTTTGGTTGCCAAAGGATACACTCAAGAGTATGGTATAGACTACGAAGAAACTTTTGCTCCTGTAGCTCGATTAACATCTGTCCGTAGTCTATTAGCTATTGCTGCAGCTCGAAAGTGGAAGCTATTTCAGATGGATGTTAAAAATGCCTTCCTTCATGACGATTTAACAGAAGAAGTTTATATGCTTCCTCCTCCTAGTTATCATGCTCCTCATAAAGTTTGTAAACTTCAGAAAGCCTTGTATGGATTAAAACAAGCTCCTAGGGCTTGGTTTGCCAAATTCAGTTCCACTCTTGCTTAGTTTGGCTTTCTTTCCAGTTCTCATGATTCTGCATTGTTCATTCGACGAACTGATCGTGGTGTTGTTCTTCTATTAATATATGTTGATGATATGATAATAACAGGAGATGATGCTTCTGGTATTTTCGAAGTTCAACACCATCTTAGTCAGCATTTTGAGATGAAAGATCTTGGTTATCTTAGCTATTTTCTAGGTCTTGAAGTTTCTCAATCTTCTGAAGGCTATTACTTGTCACAACCCAAGTATTCATCTAATTTACTTTCTCGTGCTGGTATCACTGACAACAAAACAGAGTCCACGCCCCTGGAAGTCAATTGCAAACTTACACCTCTAGATGGCACTCCTCTTTCTGATCCTACTTTGTATCGACAACTTGTTGGGAGTCTTGTCTATGTCACTGCTACTCGACCTGACATCTCATATGTTGTTCATTTAGTAAGTCAGTTCATGTCTGCCCCTCGCTCCACTCACTTCTCTGCAGTGCTTCGGATACTTCGTTATCTTAAAGGCACTCTCTTTTATGGTTTACACTTCTCTGCCAACTCCCCATTGGTGTTGTCTGGCTACTCTGATGCTGATTGGGGTAGAGATCCAACTGATCGTCGGTCTACAACTGGATATTGTTTCTTCCTGGGTGATTCTTTTATCTCTTGGCGTAGCAAAAAGCAAATTGTTGTTGCTCGCTCTAGTGCCGAATCTGAATATCGTGCTATTGCAGATGCTTCCTCTGAATTAATTTGGTTGCGGTGGCTATTAACTGACATGGGTGTTCCACATTCTTCTGCCACTATGCTTCATTGTGATAATAGAAGTGCTATACAGGTTTCTCATAATGATGTATTTCATGAGCGTACAAAACACATCGAGATTGATTGTCATTTTGTACGACATCATGTTTCTTATGGCACCATAAGATTGGATTATGTCTCCTCTGAACAACAAACAGCTGATGTCTTCACCAAAACACTTCTTCCAGGTCGTTTCCAGGATCTCTTACGCAAACTAAAGATGGCATCTACTATACCACCTTGAGTTTGAGGGAAGGTGTTAGCGTGATTACTGGACATCTACATAGGATTTCCTTGATTATAGGAGATTTGCCTTGCACAATATTAGCAACCATATCAAACGTATTTGTGTCATATTTCATTACGTATCTGTCATATTTCATTCCTAAACTAACTCATATTCTTGTGTATGTATATAGTTATTGTATCTCAATACAGAGACACATTCAAATAATACATACACAATTCTCTGCAACCCTTCTTTGTTATTGTTCTTTGGTCTCTGTTATCATCGTGTATTCAGTATCACATCATTACACTTAAAACAAAGTCTATAATCATACTTATCTTTTATCTGAGTTGGTGTCAACTTTTGATTTGGTAGAGCAATGTGTGGTGTGAATATGGTGTTTGTTGGCCTTGCATGAGTAGGGATGGTGGTGGTCGTGATGCTTTGCGCATGGCTAACAAATTTTCCTCCTGCAATCTATGCCAATGCATAAGCCTAATGTAAGGATTGTGGATTAAGCATGCGAATTGCAATGTAGATTTTCTTTTGTAATCCTTCTAAAAAAACAATTGTTCGGTGCCCATCAAGCAAACCTCTAACTCTGATAAAAATCAATTTGAACTAGGATTTGTAAGAGTCAACATTTCAGCCTGAAGAATTTGAGTCAAAGCTTTCATTAGGATACCTCTAGTTTCTAAAACCATGGATTTTGAAATTGCCTTCCTCAATTGATTACAAACCCTTCCATGGTCTTCCAAGCAACATCAGGAGCTCTAGGGTTTTGAAATTGCCTTCCTCAATTGTTGCCGATCATGTTGACGTGTCATGTCCAATCCCTCTTCCTATTCGTTCACACCATACAGCTGATGGAGATCATGGGCTATTACAGAAATCCCTCTCGTCAAAGAATGGCTTCCGCCCAGAGGGAGAAGCTCTCTTCTACGATTCAACCTTAGCATGAGCTGTATGCGTTTCATTCCAGCAACCAAGTAATAAAACTATTCCATGTTCTACTTATCAATTAGGAATTTTCTTGTTTAAAATTGAAATCATATTTTCCAACCTTCATGGCTTTAAACAAGCTGTTTTTTTTTTATAAAAAAACTTTAAATAATAAATCATTTATAATATCTTTTTGCTGGCTGAGTTCACACATTCCTAGTTATATCATGTAAAATTACATTATTAACAACAATATATATAAAATGTAATATTTTAAATATACGAGAGTGCAGACTAAAACAAACCTTGAGAAATTTGAAGTAATTTTCCCTTGCTATTATCTTCCGTCACAGAATATATAGCTTTGGATTTTACGACTGATCAGGCTAGACTATGCCCAATTTTTTTACCCCCTATGTCCGCAAAATCCTATACCATGGAAATTTTACGCCGGCGAGGTTCCTTTATGCATACTTATTACATGGTTCGTTGTTGCAAAATTGCTAATCAACAACTTGGTTGCATATAAAATATGCCACAAGAACACAAATAGCAAATCAGCTGACACTTAGCAGCTCGAGTGTTAGATTACTAAAGTAACTACACATGATGAGAATTTTCTCCTTCCAGCTTGCTCCAATGCTATGGCATTCAGTCCATTTATCTGACTGCAATATCAGCTTTCTATTTCTGCACAGAAATACCGAGAGTTCTCATGCTCTAAATGGGAGGAAATAGAGCCATAACTCAAGCAAGACCAAAAAATATTGAACTTGATTATGCATTGCTAACAGGGTTGCTTTTGTTCACAGTTTGGAGCTCCATTGGAGAATTTGTGAAGCTTCCAACAGAACCAAGGGTTTGAGAGCTCAACTGTGGACTAGCGGGGCAACCCTCTGGATTCCCAGCACTGATGGCATGGATTGCTCCTGAACTCAACTGTGGGCTCATTGGGGTTCGTTGGCTCATTTGCTGCGGGCTGGGCTGTTGCTGGGGTTGCTGTTGTTGGGTTTGATGGTTCAGTTGTGGAATTCCCATGGTTGACGGTGACCCTATTTGTAAAGGTGAAACAACAGACTGTAGCGATGAAGAAGTTGAAGTTGTTTCTTGCTGCAGCTGCTGATGCTGCTGCAGTAGCAGCTGTTGATGTTGATGTTGCTGCTGTAACTGTTGCTGCTGCTGCTGCTGCTGCTGCTGTAACTGTTGTTGCTGCTGCTGCTGCTGCTGAAACTGCTGTTGTTGCTGCTGCTGCTGCTGCTGCTGAAACTGCTGTTGCTGCTGCTGCTGCTGTAACTGCTGTTGCTGCTGCTGCTGTAACTGCTGTTGCTGCTGCTGTTTATGTAATTCCAGTTGCTGTTGCTGGTTCATGTAGGGATTCATCCCAGTCATCAACTTTGGTGGACCCATAGGCCCCATTGGACTTCGTTGCATTAGATTCATGTTGGCTCGGTTAAGAGATTGACTCAGCAGGGAAAAACCAGCAGAGCCCGAGTGCATCTGTCTGGCTCCTGACATCCCGGCTATACCAGACTGAGGGCCCCCTATCATGCTTGCTGGGCTCATTCTTTGTTTTATCATCAGAGCAGCTGCAGGAGTCATGTGTCCACCACGAAGTTGCTGACTTATTGTGTTGATATTTGCAGTCTGACCCAGATTCATCGGAGTCTGGCCAACATTACTCATGCCAGTTATAGGAGCCATAGGTCCAGAGATTCCTGGTCCCATTCCCCTTGCACCTCCAATGCCCGCAGCATTGCCCAGACCTCCTAGGCCAACCATGTTTCCCATACCCATAGCTCTTCCAAGTCCCATCATCATTTTCCTCTGCTGCATCTGTGGCAGCTGCTGCTGCTGTTGTTGTGGCTGCAGCTGCTGTGACTGCTGCTGTGACTGCTGCTGCTGCAGCTGCTGTGACTGCAGCTGCTGTGACTGCTGCTGCTGCTGCTGCTGTTGTTGCTGCTGCTGTTGCTGCTGCTGCTGCTGTTGCTGCTGCTGCTGCTGCTGCTGCTGCTGTTGATGCTGCTGTTGTAACAGCTGGAGCTGAAGAGAAGACTTGTTTACCAAGTGACCACCCAACTGCATGTTTGAATTCGGTCCAATTGCACCTAAATGAGAGAGTGAATTTGATGGAAGCACCATTTGTGACCTCTGAAATTGAGAATTTTGTTGATGCATTAAAGCATGTTGATTTTGCTGCTGCTGCAGAAGAGAGTGCTGTGGGTCTAGCTGTTGTGGTCTTGCAGGCACTGATACTCCAGACACAAGACTCTGAGGATTTCCAGGAGGTAGCATCCTTGTATTTGCTAGTAGATTGTGGGAAGAATTAATGGATGCATTACCGCCAAGAGTTGGCTTTAGATCATTGCATGGCTGAACTGGAACTGCTTCATTGTATTGCTTCACCTCAATTGGTGAATTATTATGAGGGCCTCCAGAAACATTTGGTTGATTGCTTGAAGCAATATTAGTGCAGATAGGTCTTGGTTGAATATGATCTTCCACAATATATCCTTCACGCATCATCTGGTAAAGCCAATTGCATTACTTAAATTCAATTGCATAGAGAAGAGATAATCTGAAATCTGAGTTTCTGGGCAAGAAATCATTTCCTTCAAAACGTACCAGTGAAAACAATTGTGTTGCAAGCAAATCCGCAAAATGCTGTAACATATATCAATCAGATATGTAAATCAGACAAATAATCATGCTTGTAGTATAAGCAAATATTGATGTGACAAGCAAAATTGTACAATACTATGAAAACTGAAGAATTGTCAGCCCACACATCAACTATTAACTCAAACTGCCACAACAAATCTTTCTGATTGATGAAGCCATGCTCACAAGGATGATCAAATGAAGTCCAATACTTATTACTAAAGTTTGTGAGAAAGGACAAACTCAAGAATATAAGGAAATCCAGAGAGTAGCAACAATGATACTCAATGAAGCAGCAGCAAATGAAAGGGTCAAAAAGAATCCTGGCTTAATTAACAGTGGATGAGGTACAAATAAGTATGGCAAATGGCAATGCAACTGGAAGATACTAATATGAGAATATAAAAGCTGAAATATCCATAATCCATAACCCTTACTGGATGTGAAAATTAGGAAGATGCAGTGTCCACTGAAATTATAAGCAAGACCTTATTAGAATAGACCTCCATTATATCCAAATCCAACAAATGAAATTTGTAAACCACTTACAGTATTGGGCAACGTAGGAAGATAATCTTCTGCAGATAGAACATCAAACTCATCTGCTTCTCCATAATGCATCACCACAGTACCATCATTTGGCTTTTCTGACATAATCATTCTATTCCGTACCCTTTGAACATAAGAAACAACATTCCCTGCAGAAGCAACACAAAAGGGATACATAAATATTGTCAAAGGCAATAGACTATATTTTTCATCAATAACACAACAAACCTTGAAGCACTCGTTCTGTTATTATGAAATCCATAAATCTTGTCTTGCAGATATTCATATTTCCACCTACAAGAGACTTTGATAACTGCCTTGCATTAGTATCATCTTTGAACTCCTCATTACTGGTTGAATTGGAGAGATGAAAAGACAGATTTTGAAGTGAATAGGTCTTTGGTTTCCTGATAGGGTAATCATCAACTTTATTCTTTTTGCAGTTGAGTTGATGCCTGGAACGGAAGCAATTGGAAAATGAATAACAAGAAAAAGATATAACAATGTCATTGGACTTTTAAGAGACACAAATCAAGATGTTCTCACCCAAATAGATATCAAGCTGACAGAATGGGAAAAGGTTTTGCTTTTTGATACCATTAAATTGCATAAAAAATGAGGGTGCTGCCCCCCGGCTCACTCTTCCCACCCCCAACATAACAATAAAGAGAAATGTAGTGTGCATGCGTGTGCACATGCATGTGTGAGAGAGAGAGAGAGAGGTTAAAAAATAAGAACTATGAAATGATGGATCAAATATGGATTTTCCTAGCATGAAGTAGAATTGATTGATGCTTAGTAAAAGGAAAGAAAATCTGATTAACCCAGACTCTCTGTGGAATGACATTTAAGCTTTAAACAGTCTGAAGGTAGGATTACTGTAACTAAGAATCAAATTTATATATTAAAGGAAAGAGTGACACATAAAACAATAATGGGATGGTAAATTAGTAAACCTTTTATACCTCATGGTCACCATCTCAATCTTTGCAAATCTTTCAAGCATGCTTTGATCAGCCATAGGTGGGGTCCCAATTGAAGGACTATTTGCATTTAACGGAATGCTTGTATTGCTGACACTTGCAGGAGACCCCACGTTGCTCATTACCAGGGTTTTAGGAAGGGAATTCAATCTCCGTTTTGCAGCAACTTGAACCTGGTGCTGCCTTTGCAAGGAATCATTAGCACTGGAAGTCAAAGATGGGGTTCCACCAACAGCAGTAACCACTGACTTCTCCTTTTGTGATGACCCAAGTGCAGCAGTTGCTGCAGCTGCTCCAAAATGGGGTCCAGCTGAACCACTAGACAATTCCCCGGATTTTGATGATAGAGGTGATTGAGCTAAACCCCCAGTAGATAACCTAGGACTTTGTGCTGGTTTCCTTTTCTGGGGCTGTTCCTCCTTCCTACAATCTTGGCTGAGATTGTTCCATCCAGCCTGAGGGAAATTAGATCTCATGACAGGTTGTGGTAATCTTTGCTGTAACCATGGTTGCTGTGTTTCCAAATGGCCTGTTTCTGTTTCCATCATCTGCATATCATTTTTACCCTGACTAAGCACTGAACCATCCAGTTTTTCTGTCTCGAACTGTTCTTCCTTGAGACCAAGTCTCATACCTGGATGTCCTGCAGAAAATGATGTTGCTGCAGCATTTTGATGTACAACCCCTTCTAACATCTGGTGTGGGTACTTCTGAATGCCTGCATTGGCATACTGAATTCCTCTTGTCATTGCTTGCTGCTGTAGTAGTGAATTCTTCCGGTTCATTTCTGATTCATGGAGGCCATCCATATGCAGACCCCTTTGCTGCTGTTGAATTACATCAGGACCTGCTGGTGTAAGCCTTGGTCTCTTACTAAAACTAGATAAAGGTGACATTTGTGCATCTTGGTTCTCCCTCTTCCCAAGAAGAGCAGCAGAATTCATGGTGCAGTGAGCAACCATCTTGTCCTGCCCGAAGGCGGCAGCTCCGGAAATGTTGGCAGGAGACCCTGACCCTTGATCCTGCATACTTCTTGGGGAAATCCTCATTTGATACCTCTGTTGCTGGGATACCAAAGGTAGTGCTGGAACATTGCCATCTGGAGCAAAGCTTCTTGCACTTAAGGCTAACATGCTGCTAGGGCCAAGGTTTTGAGTTGTCTGATTCTCCTGAACATGCTGTGGCATCACATTGCCTGAAATGATTCCTGAATCTCCAAGCCTACTGTTAGAGCTTTCAGGCACTCGGTTGATGCAAGTATTCGTTCCATGGATTCTGTTCTTAGATGTGACAGTAACTTCAGGTGTCTGCCTTAATCTGTTTCTGCGAAAACTTCTCAGATCTAAATTGAGCTGCAAATGACATTCAGCAGGGTTGAGAAATATATAACTAATTCCTTCAGCCATAGAACATTATTTAACTCTCTAAATATAGCACCTTGGTCGAAATTGAATTATTACAGAGCCTGTCCAATTTGGGAGTAGGATCTAGACAAAGCTGTGGTTGCAATGCTTTCAAAATCCGAGATTCTACTTCCTGCAGCAAAAAGTGAAGGAAAAAATGCAGTTCAATTGATTTTCCAAATTTATTTTCTGATGAATGAGTGCGACACACTAACCATCAAATCACCATACGTCCAAGAATTATCAGAGATCAATGGGATATCCTTCACTACATTCTCCAATGACATCCTAAGGCATACTTTATTTACAATAGGGAGCCCATCCATAAATGGAACGCTAGACCCCTGCTTGGAAGCGCATTTCCGATAATCACGCACCTGGAAGAGTTTAGAGATTAGCAAACTCTGAAACCTCCAAATGCATGAGCTTCAATAACTTGCTCTCCACACATGTGCATGCACACTCACATGAAATGCTCAAGTGAATTTAAGTGATTACTCAAAGCATTCATAATCATTATTCCAGTTTATAAATATAAAAAGGACCAAGCATAACATCAATTAGTAAAGATAAGTGACTATATTTGAATTACTTACCTCGCATACAAGTGTTCCATTTACATATTTACATGGAATATCATCCAGAATATCTCCAGGCAACCGGCCAGACTCAATTGCCTCAAAATACATGCACACATAAATGGCAGCAAAGTCAGTTTAAGAAAGTTTACAGTGAAGTTGAAATCCAAAGAGCAATTACAAAGCAGACAACATGATTTGTTAGGTAAATAGGAAAACTGCCTCATCAATGGATTTTAGAAACTTAAATGGGGTACTAATGATGACGAAGAAGTTCCCTGAGCTGACCATGTAATCTGAATAGTCTTTGTGTAGAATTAATCAAGCTGAGCAGTAAATGAATCTACATAATGCATCTTACTTGCAACAAATAGGTTAATTAAAAGAGCAATGGATAAGTTCCAAAACATGTCATACAATATATGCATTACTGCATCAAAATGTCTGATCTAGGTGCTCCGTGCATAAAATTTTCAATTTGAAAATAAAACAGCCTTTCAGAACTTATCAAAATAAAATTCCTCACAGATGAGAAGAAAAGTATAAGTTGATATTTACTGAAAAGAGCGTTTCAGAAGTCTTATCATATGGATGCAACAACTTCTGACCATCTTGAAGTGGAGCCTGATGAGCAGCCTCTATCTGAAAACACATGAACTACTTGGACTTACACTTTAACATAAAGATGGTATGGAAATAGATTTTTTTTCCTTGAAGTCACTTTCTTAAAATTATTGTGCAGAATTAACACTTTTCAGACTAACCTCTGAGGGTTTTCCTATAGAATATCCATCTGGATAGAGATTCAATGTCAATGAAACTTCTTGTCCTGGAAGAACAAGAGACAACCAAAAGAACTCAGAATGTAAACTTGATAGAATATACTTGAACAATTGAATCAATCCAACATGCAGATATGCTAAGTGCTTTACCAGAGAAGGATAAACTTGAGACAGCTAATGCATCCTCAGCACCCTCAAAGATGTCAGCCTACTTCACAGAATACCATAGATTATGGTATAGAAAATACAGAGCAAGGGATAAAATATAACATCCATACCACCCCTTAATTCACACCCAATAATTGAAGGGCTTTCAATCAACAAGAGAGCTTCACCATTGCTATAAATTGAAAAGTGAGAAGGATAATAATTGAGGAAGCAAAAAACGACCAACCCATCTAATCTAATAACACTGATATTCACAGAAAACAAATTGTTTTAACTTTCCATTACCATCTCTTACTGTCTGTTTGGAACCAAATCACATGTTAAATTGAAGAGGAAAAAAAAAAAAAGAATGGTGGCATGCACTACATATCATTTAGCAACATAACTTTCTTTTAAGCCCATCGGGAATTACCAGAAATTGAGGTTTATCACATCAACAACCACTTCAATTCATTAGATTACAATACATATATTGTTGAAAAGTTTCTCAGAGTGCTAGGCATGTAAGAAGCTCGATAAAAGACAGAGGACAGAATCAAGGGTCAATGCTTTACTTCATATAACATCATACTGAAAAGATCTGATAAGCAAATAATTATCCACCTTCCCTACAAACGGAAAAAATCCAAACAATGATAACCAAAACAAAGCATATAATTAATCTTCAAATCAGTTGCAATGAGAATGCCATAGAACAAAAGAAATTAAGATTTTAGAATCTGAAAAATTACCCTCCTGAAAAGTAACCAGTTTCTTTTATTTAACTAAGCTAAATTGAGATTTGAATGGCAATTCGTTATGAAATCTAACATCATCCAAAATAGACAATCAATTTTGAACTTTTTATTTTAATTCTCACTCGATGTTTTGCTCCTCGATCGAGAAGAGTAATCAAGTTGCCAAAATTACCTCGCCCTTTCTCGTAGATGATTCGTTCTTTGAGCCAATCACCGAGCTCTCTTCAGAATTTTCTGAGACCTCATCAAGAACAGTATCTGATTGAACAAAAGGTTTTGAGCGGAACCTGGTACCAGTTTTTGAGACCTTAAAAGAGACCCCCATCTAGAATTTTAATTCTTCTTTGTGTTAGGATCATGAGAAGAGTGAAGGAAAATCTGGGAAAGTATTTTAGACTTTTCAAGAGAAACCCGTACTGAATTCCTAGAGAATTCAAATTCTTTTGTGGCGGTGTTTGGATTATAAGAAAGTCAAGAAAAAACACGGAAGGAGTGAGGAAAGGAAGAGACTTTGAATGCAAGTTAAAGTCTTTTGAGAGCTGAAATAAAATATCCAAGTTGAGTTCTTTGAGATTTTGAGTGCTTAATTTAAATACCCGGATTTTGTTTTCTTCCCTCACTATCTGGGAAAACTGAGGTTTTAAGGTGGTGTTTGGATGCTGAGAGAGAAAGTGAAGGAAAATGTAAGAAGGTGGTAGTAGAATATAGTATCAATAAAAGGCACAAACCTAAACTGAAATACCAAAATGGGGTTTTCTATTTATTCATTTTTATAAATTCAAGGTTTGATTGATATCGAGAAGGTGTTGTTTGGATGCTGAGAAAGTGAGGGATTTTAAGAAAGTTGCAAGAGAGAAGGGGACGGAGGGGCGGGTTCTTACTGCTACTGATCAGATCAATTCTTGTAAGACAGAAGCTAAATAGAGAGAGAGTTTGGGCATGGACTCAGGCTAATAACTGAGTCCAGGTATCGAGAGGATCTGTTCCAAGATGGATTCAACTTAGCACGGGCATAATCAAGCACTGATCTCAAATACCGAGAGGACTAGGAACGTTTAATCCTTGTTAATATTATAATAAAAATATATACATTTAACTTTATAGAAAAGAAAGAATTACTGGTGCGACAACTATGGGTTTAGAATTTCTATTCTTAAAAATAAATAATTCACCTCTATATTTCTAGAAAAGAGAGGATTATTCGATCTGAATAATATAAATATTATTTACACCGTTCAAATAAAATAAGAGGTTTAGAATTTTTATTTTTGAAAAATAAATACTTTTGAGTATTAAAATATTTATTACATCAAAACAATAATAATCACTTTTATTTTTAAATTTTAATTTTTCTTAGCGTATTTATTACTTGTTTTTTTAAAAAAGTTATTAATTTTATTATTGAAAAGTCCTTAAATTTCCCAAAAAAAAATAAATTATAGGTATAAGAAGACACTCATTCATCATCATAGAATAATTTCTTATATAGTGAAGAAGTGAATTTTTGAACAACAGCTTTTGATTTACCCTAAACCAACCATTAAAATATTATATTCTTAAATATATTGAAATTTGAAATTTCATAAAAAAATTAAATTAGAATTAGGCTATACGAACCTAGAGAGTGAGCTAAATCAAGATAAATATAATGTACTATCAAGACAAACAAAAAAGAGTAGAGGTTGCACATTGTGAGAGAAAAATAATTAATGAATAAATTTATGATCATTTTGTTATCTTAGGAACATATAGAGCTAAGTAAACATAATAAAAACAATACTAAAACATGATGTTTCTGTTTTTTCTTTCGAATGATAATGTCCTCAAACTGCAAAGGTTAATTTGAATCCACGAAATAAGGAAAAACACCACCTGCGAACTGTTCTTGCTGTGTGAGTTTTGTAGAGAGAAAAACAGAAATACAAGGGAAGGGGATAGCAATCAATTTTGTTTGGCTGGAATTTCAAGGGGGCGAAGTGTTCGAACATGAGGATGGTTCGCCAAAGGTTGGTAGGTGATGGCTCTGGGATTTACATTTTTAATGACTAGGTCCCACCGTACAGAGATAACGTTCAAGGCTAAAATATTAAAGGGTCCGAAGCCATTTTAGGCTCAATGCTTTACTGGATTTAGGATGGATGACATGATTTTCAAGAAGCATATTTGACCTGATTAGCACACTGGTTTTCATATTGGACAAGGAGACAGGCCTCCTAGAAGGCACAAGCTTTCACACAAGTAACCATGGCGGCACAGGCGTGGACAAGAAAAGCTTGTATCAAACACACACATTCCAGACCTGAAAATCCACATACCTCGAAACAAATCTTAAAAAAATCTCATACAACAGACAAGGGCCAAGATACTCAAACGGTTTAAAGCAGACTGCTGTCATCTTAAATAGGCAACTCCCTCTGATAACCAAGATCCCTCATCCCTACATAATAGAGAACACTCAACCCTACATGGTAGAAAAGGAAAAACATACATGTATACATCCACACAAATGGCAAACATATGATGATATAAATATGCGGGTTGGTAACCACCTCGGCCGGATAAAGAGAAAACAGAAGGCTTCCTAATTGCTTAGAACTGAAATAACACCGGCAAAGGCAGGAAATAAAGGTGCCATGTGGCGTCAGCTTTTATTGTTACTGATAGTACATGAGTTGCTGGGCAGCAGCAACATTCTGGAAACCACCATCATATATTGCCTGGCTTGCTCCGGCACCCATTCCCATAGCTGCTTGTTTTAGAGGAAGCTGCCCATGAGGAGGCATAAAGGCATGGACACCACCCATCTTGCTCAATGCTAGCTGCCTCTCATATGCCAAGATATCTGTAGCTGAGATCCCAGGCAAAGGGGCAGCAGCAGGTGGGGGTAGTGGATTTGAGCTTGTCCCTGGCGGAGTGGGCTTGCTACCCCATGAGCACTACAAAAATGGGCAAAAGTATTTAAAAGTCTATTTCCAAGGGAAAAAAAGAGTGTGTTATTGTTCAATCATTATAGCACGAACACACTCTTTTTACCTAGATAGTAAATGAGAATAACACAATCAAACATACCTTTATTTGTTTACCACAAAGAAGTGATTGGGCATTTCCCATCTGAATAGCTACAGCTGCCTCAGCATGAGTACTGAACCTCACAAACCCAAAACCCTTGTCTCTCTGGACTCGGACCTCCTCAATAACTCCAGCACCAAGAACATGGAAATGGCGGTGGAGAACAGGCTGAGTTACCTGGCAATTGATTGAACATAAGAAGTCTTTAAAAAAAAAAACACATCAGATTTTTCTAAGATTTTCCAAATTCTACCATTCTTCTAGACATAATAGATACAGCAAAGAGCATTTTGAAAAAGAAAAACAAATGGAGATGCATGCCCAAACAATGTACAAATTGCAAGAACATGCAGATAGGAAGAAAAGTTTCTTGCCTCTGGAGAAAGATTGCCCACATAAACAGTGGTATACTGAGGATTGTTTTCAGGAGCCTCATTATTTGGTGCCTCCATGCCATCCTCTGCACAAGAAAAGTAAGAATAATTTACCATCTTAGTTGTTTCGCACAACCAAAGGTGAGTAACAAAACATAGAGCAACCTGTGAACAACCATGAAAATGAGATAAAAAATCAAAAGGGATTATTTCTGTTACAAAAGCATGAGATGTTGAAACAATCCACCAGCTTATGCCAATTCACCACATTCTATGAGAAAATAATGGTGATCCACACCCATCTTTGGAGATAAAGCATTGTATTATATACATCTACTGCTGATTCTCAACATTTAAAAACTTGCACTACTGACCTGATGTGCCAATTGTTAGTTCCACCACACTTTTTGAATCAGAACTTTGTTTGTCTTCATTGGAACCAGCACCTTTAGATGCCCAGTTGCAACGAATCTGTCTACTGCCAAGCCACTTTCCTGCAAGCCAGGTGACCTTAAGCAAGCATATCCAACAGAATTCTAATGATTTAGGTTGACAAACTTCCCCACTTCAGAAAATCAATCACATATCACTAGATTGTACAACCTAATGATGTGTAACTAACTAATTAACTTTGCTTATGCTGACAGCTATGTTAAAAACCTCCAGGAATCATAACTGTATTGATTCATGTCTTGTGCGCATAATTTCATGCAGGCACCAAATGATTACCAAATTCTCCTTCCTAGGACCTCAAATTTAGTGGGACAATATCAGTAATGACCATTTCAGAGAAGGAACGAAATCTAGTACAAATTCCAGCACTGCATCCCAAAATGATAAACTTTCCCAGCAACCCCTACATTCATAACAAGTGAGCATACAAAGAGGTGTATATAACACAGCTCCTTTCCATTTTCAGTCATTCACAATTTGATTAAGTAGAAATGAAAATTAAGAATGATGGGAGTGTAAGTAACACATTCTTATTCCACTTCTAAATTTGATTAACTAGAATAAATTTCATTCTAAATTTTTTCCATTATTTGTTGAAACAGTTCTCCTAATACACCTTCCTTAGGAAACAATCACCCCAAAACCATCAAACAATTCTTCTGAGGACCATCATCCATACCTGTTAGGTCATTTATCGCGCTCTGGGCATCCTGAGAGGAAAACAATGTCAGGATCATGATAAATAAAAAATTACAGAAAAAGATGTGCACTAAATGAATACAATACCTGTTGATTTCGGAAGGAAACAAACCCAAACCCTCTTGAACGCCCAGTCTTCTGATCCCACATAACCCTTGCATCTCTGAAACCAGAACAAGGTTAGTTACAGTGATCAGCTTTGTAACACCAACGAAATGAGATGATAAACCATCAAGCAAGCATTTTCCAACTTTTTAACTTTATGTTTTCAACAACTTAAGACATGAAAACACTGAAATCAACAAAGGTGGACACAGGCAGAGAGCAAGAGAGAGGGAGGGAGGAGAAACTTACGAACAACTGGGATAAACAGAAAAGCAGGCATACAATGTTGCATCAGTAACCTCAGGACTAAGATCTCCAACAAAAATGTTGAAGTGACCTGCACAATGAAATGATGTCCATGTTTATACATGCCAATAAATCTAAAATAAGCATAAAATTTAGAACATAAAAAAAGAAGCAACCTGATGTGTCTTCCCTCTGACCACTAGCATATGCCCAGTTAACTTTGATAGGCTGACCAAATCTGCAAAGAGTGCAGTAATAAGATGCTGAAACAATTTAAGCTAGAGTGTGGAGGATCAGTACAAATGTAAAATAATTCACTGTCAAAAGTGAGCTACTCACAGATGCCTTCCATTAAGAGATAATATAGCAAGCGCAGCTGCTCGGCGATCAAAGTAGTGAATAAATCCATAGGATGACTGCAAAAGTGGAGACAATGGAGATGTCAAAAATAGCAGACAAGCTGACAAACTAAGTGAAATAGTAAAAAATAGAAACACACAACAATTAGATCCTTTCCATTTAGCATACAATATCTCAGACTTAATTTACACCACTGAATTTTTTTTTACCTTTTCTTTTCTGATAAGCTTGCATCCTTCAACAGGACCAGTACTCGCAAAAACCTCTTGGAGGAGGGGTTCAGTTACCTGAGTGTGGATGTTTCCCACGTACCTGCATTTTTTTCAAAAGTAAAGAAACTAGAAGTTTTAAAAAAAGAAGAAAAAAGGAAAATAAATAAACATATAAGTAACCTTCCTCAATTAGAAAAAACAAAATATAGCAGATAATTGGTCATCAGATTATTAACGCAATTTAAGTTAAAATTGAAGAAAAGCATAAATAAGTAAGTATTACTTTTAAAAAATTATTGATTTGTTTTTAAAAAAAAAGAAAAGAAATTCAGTCAAGGAAGATACTATCAGTAAGAAAGTAGAAGTGGTGGGCAGTTGCAAGCGCAAACATGTAAAAAGAAAAAAGAAAAGAAAAGAAACATAAATAAAAAGGAAAAATGTCTAGACAAATACTCACACACTGCGGCAAGTACTTGGATCAAAACCAGGAGGCAGATTTCCACTTGGAATTGGCTCAATCTGCAAAATAAAAATGAGAAAACAGAAGGAAAAAGGAGGAAAATGGAATTTAATAAGAAAAAGGCCTCCCTCTCAATCTCTACCTGGATCTAAAACATTTCAATCTAGAACAGCACACAGCTTTCAGAAGCATGGACAAACTATAAATGGGAAGATAAAATAGTTCTTAAAGTAGGCCTAAAGGATTGCCTGGATGACTAATGCTGACACAAACAAGACACTGCACAACAAAAAGATGCTTTAGTTACAGTTTCACAATCTAATTATTGTTAGCCTTTTATCTTCTTAAATATACTGGTCATGTTAAGAGAACAAACTATATAAAGATGAGTTTTCTTGATTCCTAATCTCAATACTTGTTGAATTCTCAGTAGAAAACCAATCCCCAGATGGAAGCTTTGGTTTGAAAACCCATCACTCATCCCCGTGCCAACCTTTACTAGCTTCCTATAACAAAAAGTATGGAAATGGAAATTTTGTCTGGTTTTCCTTCAATTAAAGCAAGAACCATCAGTTGATGTGGTTTTGTGATGATAATGGTCAAGAAGTAAACCAACTGAAATGAAGGCTAAGTTAAAATTTTCTAAAGAAAATGGACCCAAATTTTGCTGCTTTTCACTGGAAACGACACGTATCCCTCTTCTATTCAAGAACACCAAAAGCCCACAGCGTGAACAGTTTGCAGCATTCCCAGGATAACAAATAAACAGGGCCTAATAAACCCCACTGTGAAACTTAAAAAGGACATTTGATAATTCACTCCCCCACGAGTAGAACACGTGCATAAACACAGAGAAGCCCATAGAAGAAGACAGTAATTTGGAAATGACCAGAAAAAATGCATAGATACACAAAACTTAGCTGTCAAGTTGATGAAAACACACCAACTAAAAATGAGTGAAGAAGACCCATAATCAAGTTGATGTTCTTTTGATAAGATAGATAAGGCACAACACAACCACCCAAGATTTTTCTTTGATTTCTAACTTTAACCTTCCAAGCTGTAGAAGCATAAAAGTTATGAAAAGAACAAAAAGATATTATCAAATTCATTAAATGTCCTCAGAAAACAACACAATCTCACACAAATTAATTAACTTCTCATTTATTTCCAACAAAACCCAGAAGAACCAAAAAAAGGCAAGCAAGCTTGTAGTCACAATAGGAAATTGAAAACCCTGAAATTTTAATAAAAAAACCATAAAATTTCGAGAAAAAAGGGAAACCCAAAATCCTCCTGCTTGAGCTCCCAAAACCTTACCCTAAATAGCTCTAGATATGCGATAACCATAGTTGCAATCGGCTCAATCAGAACCAATAAGGAAAAGCATAAGAAAATTGGGAGTACCTGAGGAGGAGCGAGGAGACCAGGATGGTAAATTGACTGCTGTTGGAGAAGAGCTTGTTGCATCAGTGCCTGTTGTTGCTGTTTAAGCCTCTGCTGTTGCATTTTTAGAAAGAAAGAGAAAAATTGAGGGCCTTGTTGTTTGTTTCTCGAGAAGAAAAAGAAATTCGGTGGGTGTTGCTTTTCTCTCGGTATTGTTGTGGTTTTAGGGTTCGCAAAGAAGAAGGAAAGGGAGAGGCCTCGATCGATCGATCAATTGGGAAAGGAGAAAAAGAAAAAAAAAAGAAAAAAAAAGAAAAGAAAGAGAAAATGAGGGGGGGAGGAAAACGAGTGGCTCTAGAGAGAGTATTTATACTTCAATTGTTTTTTTTTTTTTTAGGGGCGATTGATAAAATTACGAGGTTTGAAAAATGAGTTGTTAGGACTGGCTGTAGAGAAATGACAGGTGTTATGACGGTGATCATTGATTGGGTTATTGAGAGAGAGCTCAAGGTCGGGGGAGGGGAGGGGAGGGGAGGGGGTGTGATTCGGTCCGGCCCACGGTCTATTGCTCAAATAACATAATTATAAAATATGATCTAGAAATCATCCGGTCCAAGTCTTGGGTTTAGATCCAATATATTAACCTGAGTTAATATAAGTTCTTTTTCTTTAAATGATGTTGTTAAAAAAAAAAAATTATTCCTTGATCAAGGTCAGGTCTTGGAATGATACGCTGATTCATGTCGGATTTTATAACTATGTTGAGAGTAGAAAATTTTGAATCAATATTTTTTTTATGGAATTAAAATGTGTGTACTTTTCCTCTATTTTTAGAAAAGTTCCCTTATTAGACTTTTTTGCGAAATATTTTGTAAAAAAATATATATTTTTTAGTTTTTTTTTTAGTAAAATATTTTTAAGAAAATTGATTACTTTACAGTCAATTTATACAATTTGTTCATTTAGTGATATCATGGTTTGGGTCAACAACCACATTTTCTTTATAATTTTTTTTTAATTTTTAAGTATTTTTTATGATTTTTTATCTAATATATAGAAATTTTTGCAATGGAAAAATTAGTTGCAAAATGTTTGCCATGTTAGATTAACAACCATTTCCTTTGATTAGAAATTTCTAGTAATTTTAAGTTTGCAACCATATGGAGGGTGTTTATGTTGTTCTAAAATTAAGGTAACATAAACAACTAAAAGGAACATGAATAAGATATTTAAGGGTAAAACTAGGGGTGATCATTTTCGGTTCGGTTCGGTTTTTATCCAAAAAATACAACCAAACTGGAAAAAAAAAAGAGACCCGAAACCGGCCCAAACCGGCCGGTTTCGGTTTGGTTTTTTATCCAAAAAACCAGAAAAACCTGTATGCATTTTTTTGGACTTTTTTGGCTTTATTAGCACAGTGTCACCACGAAAAAACTGAAACTTCTCCATTTTAGCAGGATGCATGGCAACCACAGAGTTATCATCATTGATCGCCTTGTCAACAACAAGACAATTGGCAGACTTCTTTCACTCTAAAATCACAGTTGAAAAATCTTTCTTACCACTTTTCCTGTAATTATTTACGCATAAACAAGTTTGGTTACCGCACAGTGAAGACACTAAATCAAAACCCAGTAACCAAAAACTCAACGAGTATATAGTGCAACGAATCCATTCTCAATTCTTTCAAAACACAATCAACGCAATAAGCTCATAAGAATAAACCAAACAAGTACCAACAATCACTCTTCAAAAAAAAAAAAAACAAAAAACCTCATATATTACAAAAGTTAGGGGTTCTTCTGTTTACTTATAAACAAACTAACAATTACTTCATAAGCAAAAGAAAAAGGTAAATGAAACTTGAAACATACGAGTCAGTGGAAGGGGAGGGTTGGCTAGAGCTTGGATCCTTCATTGATTTTGAGATTTTGCTAGGGTTAATGAAATTGAGAGTGGTCGTCTAAATTTAAATGTTTGATTTGCCTGTATTCTTCTCTCCTGGGGCTCTCCTGGGGCTAGGGGTGTGAATATTTATATTATATATTTGCAGTGTTGGAGGTGGGGTTAGCAGAGAGGGAAAGGGGGCGGCGAGTGCTTTTGTTTTGGCAGTTTGTTAGGGTTAGGCGAGAGAAGGGCAAAAGTTTCTATTTATACCAGTGGAAGTGGTGCTTACTGGTTAGGGATCTATTTTTTGAACCGGTTCGGTTCGGTCCGGGTTAACCGGTTTTTGCATTAAAAAACTGAAAATCGAACCGAATCGGGGCTTTTTCTAAATATTCTAATCGGTTTTTTTTCTCGGTTCGGTTTTTCCGGTTAATTTTTTGTTGGTTTTCTCGGTTTATTCGGTTTATCGATTTTTTTGAACACCCCTAGGTAAAACTATAAATTAAAAATTGTTCACCTAATAACATGTAATTCTAAACACTCAACCAAATGCGGAAGCAATAAGCAATTTAAAGAGTGAGAGTTTAGAGAGATTGCACCAAGATTTATAGAGGTTCAGTAAACCACATACTTCTCTCTTTGAACTTTCGTTCAAGAGTTTATCATTACACACCAGTCTTCTTAACGGGTGAGACCAAATCGTTACACGATCCTTTTGCGGATACAAGATCAAAGTCAATCCTTTTGCAAACTTAGAATCAAATTGTTATCCATAATCTTTTTACAGGATAAATACTAGAAAACATTTCACCAATACTTGTTGAAGAACAATTATTAAATCACTCATAATTTTATCTCTATAAGACTTTTTCAAGTGGTTTAAGTATCACTTACACTTTTCACAATATACTCTCTTAGTAGAGTTGATTGGAATAACAATTAAGCTCTTTAAAAAGTGTCAATTCACATCTAACCTTGTTTTTTGAATGATTATAAGTGAAACAAAAGTGTTATAGGTTGTTTTTTAGAGGGAGTATGCTTAGATTTTTTCCTTAGAAGTTCTATACTTGTTTTGGGCAAATAAAAGGCTATTTATAGGCTTAGAAAAGAAACTAGTTGTCAGACACAGTTTTTTGCCTGTTGACAGAATCGGTTAGACCGTTTTAGAATCGATCAAACCATTTTAAGAATTGGTTAGACCATTTTGAAAAACCTCAAAAGTTTCTGGAAATTTTCCAGAAACGGACTATCCATTTTGAGAAAATGTTATACCGGTTTGTGAAACAGTTTAACTATTTTGGCTACTGTCGTGCCATTTCCAAAACAGTGAGACCATTTTAACTGCTGACCAGATTTTGTCCCGTTTTTGTGTTTTGGTCTTTTCTTTGTTTTCTTTATTTCTTTTGGGTCTGCTTAGGTTGTGTGGGTATTATAAGGTGTCCTAAACAACTTTAATGATTTTTGGCAAAATCTTATAACAAATTCTTGATCAGCGAAATCGATATTGTAATTTATACAAGTTTTTTATTCTTGACCTCACAAATCATTTCCTTGCTTGTTTAATGATTTCTTAAATGTTGTAAATCTGTCTATATCATTGCAAAGGTGTGCACACAAACACACGTGTGCGTGTGTGGGGGGGGCACATTAACATATCCTTATTTAAATCATTTAACCGTGAAATACATTATGATATTAATAATGTGATATGCGTATATCAAAACTATATCAAAACAATGTTTTATTATATCTAATGTTTATGTTATCATCAAAACATATAACTAAATCATTATCGTAGTCATAAGACTAATAGTTTCAATAATGCAAAACATTTTTTTCTTTGTATTCACATTATAAATTAAGTTAGGGTGAACTTTATCTAGAAGCTTTTATTCACTAATCTATTTTGTGTTTAAGTTGAGCATAATTTAGCGTCTCTTTGTAAAGTTGCTACTTTTATTGTGGTTATAGTTATTTGTTATGGTTATTATAATCATAGTTATTAAACTCCATCTAGGAGTCGACCTAGGAAAATGATCAGGTCACAAATAACCCGGGTTAACACTGAAAATTAAAAACTCAACCAAAATACATATCTTCAAATTACAGGCTTAAAAAAATTTCACAGATAATTATATATGCTATCTAATGAAAAGCTACACAACACCATTCAACCAATAATTAAAAATCCTTAACCATCTAGGTGGTGGCCCAGTGGTAAAAGCTTGGGACCAAGAGGTTTGCTCCCTCTGTGGTCTCAGGTTCGAGCCCTGTGGTTGCTCATATGATGGCCACTGGAGGCTTACATGGTCGTTAACTTCAGGGTCCGTAGGATTAATCGAGGTGCGCACAAGCTGACCCGGACACCCACGTTAAACTAAAAAAAAAAATCCAATCACAAAACACATAACAACATAAAAATCCAAAAATTACCCATAAAATCATAACTAAAACAACATTGAACCTAGATCTCATAATTCTAAATCAAAACCAAGAAACACCAAAAACAAATCCAAACATTTTTAAACATACCTAGATGAAATTATATCCACATTAAAGCTTAGCCCATGATCCATCCCTGTTATTAGTAACCACTTCAAGACAAATCAAACATGAAGCTTACCCTCCAAACAACTAGCCATTTAATCCTCTTGCACCACCACTTATATCTCCATTATCCACAATCACATTATTCTCATTGTTCCCCAATCTCATCTCACCAAACCTAAAATAACAAACCCTTCAATCTCTCACCTTTCTTTATATAAATTAATATTATTTCTTTTTTTTCTTTTCAAAATTACCCCACCAAAAATCACACAAAAATACCCAACCACAAAACCTATTGTGACTACAACATTAGTGTTTAAACCCCCTGACCCAGTGGATGATGTACTTTTAGAGACATTAATGTCATGGTTGATATAGCAGTTAGTTCCCATGATGAGATAAAAGAAAAGGTTAAGGTAGGACTTCCCATTGCTAATGAATTAATTGGAGTAAGAGGAGATATTATAGGAGGAGTTGATAATGCTGAGGCCCTCAATTATGAGAAAAAAAGAAAATAAAAAAGAAGTATATTAGGAACTCAAGTGTGGTGGTTGCATGTTTTAGGAAGTTAAGGTTTTTATCTATGAATCAAAATGGTGTCGTTTATCATAGAAGGTTTATGAAAAAATAGTCGAGTCTCATCTGAGTTTCATTGGGTTACTTGGATTTTGGGTCACTAAATTTCGGGTCAACCTAACAGGTCGTTCGAGTTTGAACGAGTCAATTGCAACTCTAGTTTTTTTACTTTGTAAAACCTAGCTAAGGCCCCACGTCAACCCATAGGGCCAGGTTTTACAATAATGTTTATAATTGTAAAAGAGTATTTGTTAATATGTAATGTTTATAATGCTTTTGTGTTATGTGAGATTTAAAAGTTCATAACTTATGACTTTTGGTTTCCAATTACAAAAAGCTAAAACATGTGGCAAAAACACTATACACATACCTTGATTTATATTATAGATTGTAATATTAAATTAATGATTTTGCTAGTAACAAAAAAAATCAATTGAACAAACCTTAGGGAGTAAAATGGTGTTTTACTGGTCCATCTGTCATTTTATATTTGTTAAGGGGCAACTTAGTCTTTTTTCATTTATTTTACATTATAGAATTACTTGAATACCCTTAAAAGTAAAAGAAACACTTGATTATGGCTTAGGGGCATTTTTGGTTTCTACTTTTTTAAGCGTAATGTAATGACCTAATTGCTCTTAGAATCAAAATTCTCAAGGCATGTCTATAAGGTATTTTGTGTAATTTCATAAATGGTTTTTTGTAGTCATTATTTGGTCCACAGAGAAATGTGATAATTTGATTAAAAAAATTAAAAAAAAATGAAAACAGTTGCTGATGCGTGCTTGTGTTAATGCATCAGTCGCTCTGCTATCTTTGGGCGATACATGCGGCTAACTCAGTAGTGAAAAACTTTCTTTAGTCATGTCATTGGATTCCCTGCGGTGTCCTCTTCCTCAAGAGACCATGCGTGTTGGTTGTTTCTCGGTTGATTGTCGCCAACAATATTTTTCTTTTTTTTTCTTTCTCTTTCCTTGGAATTTGTGATGGTCATTTAAAATTTTAGAATAGTCCTTTTAACTTAACGTATATGAGTGTCATTCCTTATTTTTTTTTTTCTATTTCTTGTCCTTGACTCTTTTATAGGTTTTTGATTTTTTTTTCAATTTTATCATTCAATCTAAATTTATTATTTTTTATTTCTTCAATCTTAGCCCGAATTCTTTTTATTTCTTATTTTTTTTCTCACCTCTTTTGTAAACTTTCAATTGTTTTCAATTTTATCCTTTGATAAAAAAAATTAATTTGTTATTTTTTAAATTTATTTTTTATTCTTTTGTTGGTTTTTTCTTTTTAATTATTTTGTGAATTTAATTCTTCTATTCAATTTAACCTTTCAGTCCAAGATTATTCATCCTCTTATTTTTTTTAAATTTGATCCTCATTATTTTAATTACTATTTTTTCTTTTGGATTCTTTTGTATAATTATTTTTTCAATTTTATCCTTTAATATTTGATTTTTTTAAAATTGAGCTTCATGATTTTTCTAGATTCGGTGCTTTTAATTAAATAGTTGAGGTCACAGGATTTATAAGCTAAAACGAGTTGACATCTTCTTCTTTTTTTGACTTGTTTTTTTTCGATCTCATTATTTGACGTTGATTTTTTTTACAAAATAGGCTTCGTGGTTTTCTTTATTTTTTTTTCTATCAGGTTATCTCAATCTCATGACCTGACTTGTGGGTTTGACGAGTTAACCCAAGTGGGCTCGCATCTATTTTTTTTTGCTTTGAATTACTCTTTCTTCTTTTGGATCCTTTTGTGTGAATGGTTTTTTTTAAAAAAAAAAAATTATCCTTCAATATTTGGTTGGTTTTGAATTGGACATCGTGGTTTTTTCATATTTAATACTTTCGATCAAATGATTCGGGTCACAAGTTTTATAATCTAACGATGATTTTTTAAAAAACAATATTGAGTTTTGTGATTTTTTTTATTTTCATTTATATCATGTTACCCAATCTCATAACCTGACTTGAGGGTTTGGCTGATTGACCCGAGTGGGCTTGAGTCTTGTTTTGGCTTATAATTAATTTTTTTTTTATCTTTTTGTATGATTGATTTTTTTTTTAATTTTATCCTTCAACATTTGATTAGTTAAAAATTAGGCTTCAAGATTTTTCAAATTTGGTTCTTCTGGTCAAATGATTCGGGTTACAGACTTAACAAATTAACACGAGTTGACATCATTTTTTCTTTGTTTGAATTTTTGTTTGGAATTGAGCTTCTTGATTGAGTCAAGATCTGAGATTTTACAGGTTATGATTTTAGAAGATTAAATTAGGCCTGCCTTTTTATGTTATTAAATTAACTTTAAACTCAATCAAATCAATGACCCGAGTCTTGAATTTCTTTTACTTCTTTACAAATCCTAACATCCTCTTAACTTTGTTTTTTTTTTTTACATTTGAAAATTTTGGCTTGGGTCGTGGTGTTGCGTCGAACATTGATATAAGTTTACTCAAGTCAATTTTTGGTCCTTTTTAATTTATTTATTTTTATGTTTTGACCTTCAATATTTGGTTCATTATATTTGGGTTGATATGGTTTCCATGGTTTTATCATGATCTCACACCAGATCACATGTTTTATAACTTAACCATTATTGGCATAGATCAATCCAATATTTTCCTATCTCAATATTTTTTAAAAATAAAAATTATTCAATATATTACCATTTAAATATTTTAAAAGTATTTTGGCCATTATGCATCAGTTTTTTCACTCCCTAATATCTTAATATTTTTTTAGACTGGAAAAAAAAAGGGACTTGCTGCATAGCTCATGGAAAAAAACTAGTTGCTTCTGAAACATATTTTAGTGGTAGGAGGTGCTTTATTTGAACAGCATATGAATTATAGTAGCCATCTCGTGACTGCAGACTGAAGTCCACCCATGAAGCATCAAATACCAGCAAGACTTGTCTACTTTATTTTCTTCTTAATCTCGTGAGACTGATAAGAATAAATAAACCATTCTTTCTTCTTTCTTTTTCATGACCATGTTCCCCTCCAAAATCAAGGCACAGAATCAATGGAATATATAAACAAAGAAGGATAAAATTAACATGAAAATCTTCAGCAGTGGATTCACAATATATACACACACAATGGATTTATTGAAAAATTTGTGTGTGCGTACAAGGCGCAAAATATACCTACAACAACATTGTAAGTAAACTTAGTAATGATTTTAATTAAACTGAACTAATCATGCCACGTTAACGGAATGGTGAGCTATGTAATCTCTAGCTAGCTAGTAGCTACAATTTAAGCTCGAGCTGTTCTGATGATTGGCCTTCGTCTAGGGCAAGAAACGGGTTGCTGTCTTCTTCAGATCTGGGAGGCCTAGGATGATCCGGAGTTGGGTTGTTTATCTGATACGGAGCTCTTGCTGTAACCCTGAAAAATATCCCAAGAAGATTTAAGATAACTAGTTGATTATTTAAACAAGAACAGTATTTAGACTTGGAGCAGTAAAAGACTACCCAGAATTTTCAATTTTTTTGGCATAAAAGTAAACCTTAAGCATATTAGTACCTGTCTTTCCTCTTGGAAAAGAACCGATGAAGTGAAGCTCTTCTAGCATGGGGCACATCTGTAAGAAAAAGAAAAAAAGGGAAAGAAATGGTTATTACAAGGATATTACTTCACTGATTAAAGCTTAAAAATCATTAACAACTCGAACAAGTAGATTATGAAACAATTGTTTACCTGAAGCATTAGCTTGAGATTGTAATTGCAGTCTTTCTTGGCCTTTATTGGAATCAAGCGCAGCAACAGAATTGGTGGAGCTGACTTTTCTTATTGCAGGAGCAGAGCTGGGACACCCATCTGTGCTAATAGAGCTTCCCTTGGCAGCCAAAGCCATGATCTCCTTGGCCTTATCGGCCGGAAAGTCATTAAAAACACTCACTTTCCCAGCGTAAAATATAGTCATTTGGGCGGTTTCAGGATCCATTGGAGACGATTTCCTAATGTCATAAAAACACAAACAACTTTAGAAGTTGAATAATAATATTTGGAGCCAAAGTTTTCTTTCTGCCTCTATATATATGTTCATTGTTGGTACCTCAAGTGATCAGCCTTGTTAATAGCGTCATCAGTAGAATCTGGAGGACCAGAACCCACAAACTGAGGAAAGAAATCCATGAATTTCATCATGTTTGCAGATGCCATAGCGTTTTGCCTTGAAGTGATCTGATCAGAAGAAATTTCCATGTTGTTGAGTAGATTCAATGTTGTTGCCGGTGAACTAGGTGTCTCAAGGCCTAAAAACGATATTAAACAGACAGAAGATAAGAAACATGTACAGAAGTCTGTATAATTAAGCATGCATCGGAGAAAGATAAAAGGAGACTCTCGGATCCGCATCTGAAAAGAAAACCAGGAAACAAATATAATTTTTAAGTGTACCTTTAATTTCTGCCTTTCCATTTATTCCAAGGCTAATGTCTCCAAAACTCCCTCTCTCCTTCAAGTACTGGCTCAAAAGATTGCATTTTTGGGCAAAGTTTGATATCTGGTCCTGAGGCTTGCCAGATTTCTGTGCCATATTCGCCATGGATGAAAAGCTCTCACAACTAAATCCTCCCAGATGAAATCGAATGAAGACTCTCTTGGGATTTGGTTAAAGGGAAATGCTTGCTTGTGTCTGTTGTTACTGGTGGGTAGTAGACTCGGGCATGAAGAACACAAGGAGGGTGTTAGGTTCACGAGCACGTTCTTTGAACCTGTCTGACTGCCATGAGCTTGTTCTTATTATCCTTGAATTTTCTAATGTCCCTTTCTTAATTATTCATTTATTTTTCAAGCACGTTTTTTAGCTTGAGAAAAAGAAAAGTAGAGGATGAGAACGAGTCAATAAAGTAGAAGCGGAGAGCGCTTTCCCTGGATCGCCGGTATCTTTTACAAGAGTTTACAATGATATTTTTTTTCCTTAGTTTAATAATTTTGGGTGACAGCACATACCGTGCTTTAATTGTATATTGCATGATATGAATACTGTTTGTATGCTTAGAATTGTATATGAAATATAATATTAAATACTTTGATAGCGTTAAACTATATCAAATAATAATTTCTCCTATTTAAAATATTATTTTCTAGTTAATTAAATTTTAAATTTGACATAATAATGAAATTTAATATTGTTGGATTTTTGTACTTAGGCTCCGTTTATTTGCTGAAAAGTAGTTTTTTTTTAAAAAAATAAATTTCGGGAAAGTGAATTACAGGAAAATGAATTATTTTTCGATGTTTGGTAGTGTAATGAAAAATAAGTTGGAAAATATTTTTCAGTATTTGGTTATGTCATGGAAAATAAACTGGAAAATAACTTGTTAATGTTTTATATTTTTCAAGTGTATTAAAATAATGAGGAACAAATCTTACAAATTAAAAAGTTGAATGAGAATAAAATTGAAAAAAAATATAATTTCATAAATTATCTCAAATAAAATAAATAATAATCAAAATAATAAAGATCAAATCTAACAAACAAAAAAATTGAAAGATGAAGAAATTAAAATAATAATAATTATCATTTCATAAATTATTTCAAATAAAATAAATAACAATCAAAAGAATGAGAACCAAATTTGATAGATAAAAAATTTCAATTAAAAAATGATAAGGGAAAAAGCAAATAATAATTATAAAAATGAGGACCAAAGTTAATATAAAAATTAAATTCTAAGGGATGAAATTGAAAAAAAATATTCAAAACAAAATATATATAGCAATCAAAAGTTTGAGGATCAAATTTGATATAATCGGCAAATAAATGATATTTCTAAATTTTTCACAACTTTCAGAAAGTGTTTTCCGCCCAAAATAAAAGGAAAACATTTTCCTGGAAACCAAGTCAAATTTTTCTTTGATTGAAAAGTGTTTTTCATTGACCAACTTTTTTATCGACAAACAAATATAGAAAAGTTTGGAAAGTAATTTCCAGAAAATCACTTTCCATTAAACAAATACCCCGTTAATTCATTTCTTTACTAGTAGAAATACTTTATTAGATCTCTCTACTATATAATGTCACATTTTGTTCTTGTATAATATATTTTTATTTAGTTTATATCAACATTATTAGAACTACATAATTAACTTATGAATTTGTGACATGGAAAAAATATTTTGGTAAAAAAATATTAGTCCATTTATTATTAAAAAAAAGAAGAAGAGAGAGAGAAAGAGTAAAGGATGAGAATGAGTCATGAAAAAAAACGAGTAGAGGTGGTGAGTACTTTCCTTGTATTGCTCGTATCTTTTACAAGAATTCACAATGATAACATACCATATTTTTTTCTTATTTTAATTTTGGGTGACAACATATAAATATACCGTGCTTTAATTGTATATTACATGATATGAATTGTGTAACATTCTTAACTTGTTGAATAGAATTACACAATATTGTTTTTTAGAGTAATGCAAAAACTAAGATAATTGTTTTTTTAACATACACTTTACTGAATTTTATGCAGAGTTTTTCTTATACTAAGACCGTATCAAATTATTGATATCTTTTTATATATCACAAATCAATACCACAAGTCATCATAGATATTGTCCCATATCAACACAACTAAAGAATAGCATGCAATTATTTTCTGTGAAATATAAACAATATAGGCAAAAAATAATTAACTTAAGATTTATATTGCATGCTTAGTTAAACAATAGAAATAATCATTATAACTCAGAATATGAACATCTTTAGAGGTTTATCTTAATTAGTATAAATTTTTATAATGGTTCACAACATTAACAAAACAAATATAAGATAATGATATTCATACTACTATAAACCTAATTATTAGTCCAAAATTATAATACATATTAGTTCAACAACAATAAATTACAATATTTATATCTATATCAAAAGGTGTCATTATAGAAATCGGCTCTGGTTTGAGAAGAACCTGACAATTAAATCATTTCATAACAATTTTAATTTCACCATTTTCAATCCACATATAGTTCATACATATACTTTATCTTTAAGATAGGTTCAATATCCTGTAAATCATATATATTGATGCCATTAGCCCCTCCTGATAAGCTAGTCTAATAAATTATCTCAGTCATCTAAACACAAATGTCACTAGCTCTTTTCAGTCAGCCAGTCGAATAAATTATACTGGTCATTTGAACACAGATGCCCCTAGCTCTTTTTGGTCGGCTAGTCTAATAAATCATCTCGACCATTTGAATATAGGTGCCATTAGCTCTTTTCGTTCAGTTAGCCTAATAAATTATCATGATCATCTGAACATAGATATCATTAGCTCCATTCGATTTGCTAGTCTAATTTCATCCTTTTTAATGTTCATATCACAAATAATGAATAAACAACATATATTTAAGAAAATTGCAATTATACAATTCTAGAAATCTCTTATAAATAGCGAAAGTGAAGGACATCTACCTGGTGCATGTACTCATGTTGTAGTCTCCTGATGCTGGATAAATCTTGTGGCCTTTCTTACACCAACATGCATCCAATCATCAAACATCTATTTAAATCATACATTTCAAGCTAAATTTTCCTTCTCCCTTAAATACAAGTTTAAATACAAGTTTTAGCCGACAAGAGGTTTCTACCCTTTTTAAATTTGTTTCTTCATTTTACATGTTAAACACATATAATTCAGAACAAATATCGAATCAATTAAACCATATCCCTCTAAGGTTCTCACTTCGGCCAACCATTAATTCATCCATACCTCATGTTTTTTTTTTTCATTTCATAATCATATTTATACTAACATTCATAATTCCATCTCAACTCATCCCTTTACAATTCATCTCACATTCACTAAATTTAATTCAAAGTTTATTGAAAATTTAACCACAATTATGCAGAATAATTAAATATATTTCAAATGTCATAAGTCCATCAACACATACTAAACACACATAAATGTACAAACAATTGCCTTGGTTCCCACCAATTCCTGTTTTTTCCAAATATGGTCGGCCCTTCAGGTCTTTTCTTTTTAATCCATTAATCCCAACTTCTATCTCAAACTCATCATCAACACTCATTTCACATCTCCACAACTTCATACACAAACATAAATAATTTTTTCTCATCAATTATTCATAATTTCATAATTCAAAGTATATCAAGCATTTAATCATAACTAGATAAGTTAATTAAATCCATTTTAATTCATCATTAATATATTAACACATATTAAATACATATAATTTAGTAAGAATTTATTAGGTTCCCACCATTAATCATTTTCCTTTAAAGTGGCAAGCCCTACCCCTCAAAGAACATTAAAATCTTTTCTTTTTTCATGCAATTTTCCTTTATACATACATATTCATCAAATACTCCATGCAATGCAATTAAATATTATTTTTACAACATTGCACCTAAAAAACCCATTCCTATTTTTCTCTTAGGTCGAAACCTCCTCCTGAAAAGAGGACACGGTTTTCTTTTAAATTGTTATAATTGACACTTTACCCACTCATTTTTTCATGCAAAAGAACACCATACTAGAAAAACTTCATGTCAATTAAACCAAAAAAATTCAAACCTCTAACCCATGTTTTGGTTGAATCCTTGCTCATAATAGAGATTCATTTTTTTTTTTCAATTTTATTTTAAACACATCACTCAACCATTTTTCATGCACAACAACATATTTCAATCATAAAACAACCAATTTAAATAACCCAGCATGCTTAACTCAACATTCCATAATCCAATCATAACTTATCAAGCTTTGAAACACAATAAAACTTGAATTAATTATTAAATAATGTTTCTTACCTTTTAAAGACAATAAATCAAAGAGAAATTTAGAAAGAAAACTTGGCTTTCTCCCTCCAATTTCCACTTTTCCTCTTAACTTTCAAACTTTGAAAACCCTTTAATCCTTAGAGTCGTTAGAGTTCCATCTTTAAGTCCTCGTTAGAGTTCCATCTTTAAATCCTTCTTAAAACTCTTTATAATACTCTAATCTAACTCTTTTAATGTTTTTCTCTTGAGAATTTGGTAAAGAAAATCAAAACTTTCTCCCTCTCTTTTGGTATGAAACCATCAACGTTAAACTTCGAATGGAATATATATATATATATATATATATATATATATGTGTGTGTGTGTGTGTGTGTGTGTGTGTGTGTGTTTTCCTTATTTATAACTTTTCCCTTATGTTTTGTCCATGTATTTTTCTTTTAATCAGGTATCTCGTCCCTATTCACTTTTAAAAATCAACATACATACAAGTTTTATACCACAAACATCATTCCTAATTATTCACTATATCTTTATTTTATTTTCCAATTAACCTGTTTTATCTTCAGGTTAATTTAAATTTATTAATACCGGAAGAAGATTTTAACCGAGGATTTATAATATGTATGTTTAGAACTATGTATGAAATATAATATTAAAAACTTGATACTGTTAAACTATTCAAAATAACAATTTCTCCAATTTAACGAGTTGCTTATTATTTAAAGAAAATAAGATTTTATTATTATATTTTAGTGATTTAAATTTTAAACTCGATATGATATCTAATATCACCTACCAAAGGGAAATGGAATTTGATATAGTTGGATTTTTATACTGAATTTTTGATATATTTAATCTCTTTACTAGTAGAAAATATTTTATTGGACCCCTCTACCAATATAATGTCACATTTTATCCTTGTATAATAAATTTATTTTTAATAATAACCTATATTATATCAACATTATTAGAACAGAACAATTAACTTATGAGTTTGTGACATATGAAAAAAAAATTGGTAAAAACAAATAGTCCATTTATTGTAATTCCATTGGTCAACTGTTAAGTTTTAATGAAGTTAACAAATAAATGATCATTATTAAATAGAACTTTGTTATATAGGGTCAAAATGCAAAATTATAATGATAGAAGAATCTAATAAAATATTTTATACTAGTAGATAGATGAACTATTTTTAAAACCCACTATTTATTTGATTTGGGTCATTTTACTATTTAGTTTTTAAACTTTATGGACCTATAACCTATAACAAGAAAATGGTAAAGGGGTGTGTTGTCATTATAATAATGAGTCATGTGTCTATATTAGACGAGAAGTATAAGTTATTTAATAAAAAAAATCAAGTTTTTATAAATTATTTGTATATAAGAAAAATAAAAATTTCAAAAAAAAACAAAATTTCAAAAACACCTTTTAATGTACAAACCAAAAGGAAAAGGGAAAAAACTTTTGGATAGTTCTTTCATATAAAATTCCTTCCCTAAACCAATAGAAGTCCATCTCAATTCCTTCACGTCATCACCACCACTCTCTTTCTCGACAATCAAAACCCTAAGATTATACATCAACCCCTTTCTCTCTTTCTCATCATTGTCCCATCTTATATCGTTGTTTGACCGATCACTCCTATTTCATCCAAAAAAATATTCTCCTCTCTAATGGTTGATTTGTTGAATCAAAAGAGTGTGAAGGCCAGTGCATTTGTTTTTATAGTTTGCAAGATTTTGTTTTGTAAAGGAAAATAAATAGAAACTAATGGGCTCGAGATTTGCACCCTTGTTCACCAGGCTCATGACACATGTAGAAAGGTCCACAAAAAACACCAACCTAAAACCTCTAAGGGGTCATTATGCTTACTGGGCTTCAACATCTAAGTTTGAAGCAAGTCTTTTTTGGAGCCGAGTACATCATATGGCCCATTTCACCATTGGAGTCAGGGATGATGGCTTAACTTTTAAGAAACCTTGTTGACCCCACAAACCTATAACATATAAGTATTCATATTGGATATAAAATGTCCACAAAGCCCAAAAAGATAATACCCTCGAGTAGAAGACCAGGTAGCACCACCCAACCCTGAACTACCTACCTTTCACATGATCGATACCAAGTATTAAATACTCACACGCTCTCCTGTCATAATCGAGCTCATAGAATGATGTTAGTGTATGCCTACACATTGTGAATGATGACTTACATGAAATTATTATTTTCACTTAACAATGAACTATCAAACATTAAGAAATGTTATCCTAAATTATTATATCTAAAATAGGTACCATAGTATTTTAACCCTTTACCCTAGATTTTATGAGAATTTATGTTGTTCATAGCTACATAAACGTTCATAAACCATCAAGTAAATGATTCTAATTTTTCGTTCATATTCATATTCTTTTTCTCCAACTTATGATAATCTCTTTTAACACAACTCTTTAAAACTCTAAGAATAGATATACAACACATCCTAAAAGGCTTCATTACTCTTATATCTATATTAATTTAAACATTAGAAGGCTTTTTAGGCCCATTAAAAGACTTATTTTATAGGTGTTTATGAAGCCAAATCTAGCAGTGCCAACCTTACATTCCATACACCAGCTTTGGAAAAAACTCTTAGTCTTTTAATTGTAGATTTATTTATTATTTTTTAGTTAGATGTTTATAAAAAAATGCAATTTTTTTCAACTGCATATTTATTTTAGACTAGTTTACATTGTAGCGCAACACTGTGGGTTAAATTAAAATAATATATATGTAAGAAAAAATGTCCATGCCATAAGGAACTATTTGGTATCTTTTAAACCCTACCCAACTAGTCAACCTTAAAACCTATTGACCCTACTCATTGCCTAGTCTAAGTTTAAAATTCAATCATGTGGGAGTTGTCCAAATCTGATCGAGTCGACTTGAAAAATCAAAAGGCAACCTGGACGACATGTAAAAAGTGTGGTTTAGCTTAAAAAAATTCAAGATGATGTTATTTTAATAATGAGACTATAACATATTGAACGGACCCGAGATTTATGACTTAACTCATAAAACCCATAATCCAGGTCATGGATTCTATTGGGTTTAAGAATGTTTTTTTTTTTAAATATTTTTTACTTAATTATATAATAACAAAAATAGACACTTACAAAATCAAGTACAAATAAAATATCGGGATGTTTGTCTAAAACATTGATAACCTCATAGACAACAAATTAAAATAAATTATGAAGACAAATTCAAACAAATATTAAATGATAAAATCAATAAAAAAAGGAAAATGAAAGGGTAAAAAAAAAAAAAGAAGGGGCAATGGAAAAAAAGGAAGAAGTTAGGAGAAGAAAAAAAAACCCCACCTATTTCACTAATCATATGAATAGTGAAGGAGGTGAGTCATACCCCGAACTGTTTTAGAATACAAGTAATGTGTTCATGTTCTGCTTGGTCTTAAGTTTTATACTTGCTTTTTTATGTGTTATATAATTACAGATCAAGTTACAAAAGTTGGTGATTAATTGAGAAATATTTGAGTTTTAGCACTAATACTATACTCACCTTGTAGATCCACTTTGTAGGTATTCTTATTAATTCTTTCAATGATTTGACTGGACCATCTCCTATTGGTATCAATTTAGATCTTCTACGTTCAGAAAACCTTTCATTGTGCATATACATCCAAACTCAATCACCTGGTTCAAAGATAACCATTTTTCAGCCATTATTAGCTTTGAATGCATAATGTTCATTTTTTTTTGTATTTACCGTCGTACACTCTCATGGAGAACCTTCACTACTTGTGTTTTTCTATTTCTATCAAGATTAACCATTTCATCAATAGGTATTAAAATCAAATTGAGAGAGTTAAATGATTAAAGCCATAAACAGTTTCAAAAGAAGAATATTTAGTGGTGGATGCACACTCCTATTATATGAACATTTAATAAACGACATGCAATCTTTCTAATTTTTCTAATTCTTCTTAATGATAGTTCTTAACAATATATTAAAATTCATACTAATTACTTTAGTTTGACCTTCTATTTATGGATGACAAGTAATAGAAAATAACAATTTTATCCCTAACATACCCACAAAACATTCCAAAAATAGATAAGAAATTTAACATCATCATTAGAAACAATGCTTTTAAAAATCCCATAAAAATGAACTATCTCTTAAAAGAATAAGTCTGCTATATTAGTTGTATTATCGGTTTTATGATAAGATATAAAATGTGTCATCTTTAAAAATTTATCTACAACAATAAAAATAGAATTCATACCCTTTCTTGACCTAGGAAAACCTAAAATAAAATACAAAAATATATTAACCTAGGGTTTCTTAAGTATTGGCAAAGAAGTATACAAACCATTAGGTAAAACTTTAGACTTTGACTGTCTACATATTATGCACCTATGATAAAAAAAATTTCATATCCCTTTACATTTTAGGTCAATAAAAATATTCATGCAAAACATATAAAGTTTTAACCACCTAAAGTATCCTATTAAATCATTCTCATGAGCTTCACAAATAACAAATTCACGCAAAAAACAATCAAGCACACCTAATCTTTTTTTCTTTAAATAAATAACCATCAAACCTATAAAATTTATCAAATGTAATTTTTCACATGCTTTATAAACTTGGTTAAAATCAGTATCATCAAGATACAAACATTTCACATACTCAAATTACAATAATTTAGTATTTAAAGTTGAAATAAGTACATATATTTATGATAGTGTATCAGTCATTATATCTTCCTTATCTTACTTGTATTTTATTACATATAGAAACATTTTTATGAATTCAATTCACTTGACATGTCGGTGATTCTTAGCCCTTTTGATGTTTTAATAATTCATTATCTGAATGGATCACCAATTCACAAATAATATTTTCAAGTCTTCAATGCCCTCACCAAAGCATAAAGCTCCTTATCATAAGTTGGATAATTCAATGTTGCACCATTGAGTTTTTCACTAAAATAAGTTATGAGTTATTTTGCCTGGATTAAAACATTTTCAATACATATCCCTAAGGCATTATATTTGTCATATTTGTGATTTTTAATAAGTTAATTAGTCAATTCAGGTATTTAATTGCAAAGAAAAAAAAGTATAAAGGTCAATTAGGGATTTAATTGAATAAATTCAAAACCAAAGACCAAGGTGCAAAAGTCACGTACATTCAATGATCGAGATTGACTGAATCAAAGGCCACTTGAGACAAAAATCATGCTAACCCATATTTTAGTACTTGTACAACACTATAAGCAAAGAATCAAGCTTTTATTACACCAAAAGCACATGCATATTCTTTTTTTTAAGAAAAAAAAACACACTACCTAACATTGTCATATCTGCTAAAATAGTACCAATATATCAGTCCCTCCTTTTGACAATTACATAACCAAAAGGATTTCAATCTCCATCTTTAATTGATGACCATGATCTTTTCACTGCAACCAAGTCCATTATTAGTTATCCTATTAATATCATTAGTTATCCTAGTCCGAAATAATTAATCAATCCTTTTTTGGTACCTTAACTCCATTATTTAAAAATGTTGATGTCAATAAAACCTCTTGACATCATTAGCCTCCCTTCAGGAGTCGCTAAGAAAGTTTTAATGAAAATATAGATATCAATATAATTCATTAATATAATTAGTTATCCAAATACCCAAAACAACTAATCAGGTTCTTTTAAATTCCTTAATTGGGTCCCTTCTCAATGCCAATGTTAAGAGTCCTTTGAAATCATTAGTCTTCCTTCAAAAGTAGCTAATCAAATATTTCTTTCATGTAATTCCTTTTCTTCCATCATTCATTTATTTACTTATTTACACAATAATATCAGGACAAATAAGTAAATTTCATAATAATAACATTAACATAACTTAACAATGTTATAAGCATCGGGCACCTTACCTGCTGTGTTACAAGCTCCTCTTCCAGCTCGGGTTAGTGACACAACTTCCAAGGTATCCCCTGCGAATAAATTCTCTCATTAATCAACATTACCTTTAATAGACTCAATAATAAAGAAAAAATCACTATTATATTTAACTTTCCATTCTCAATGTTCCATTTCGATCTCTAACAGAATTAGCTATATGTTACATATAACTTCATCATTTAAATTTCTTAATAATAATCTAAATGATTAACCACGTATAACCATTCCATCATACTTTCATTTATATCTTCCCTTGTTCCTTTATATTTTAATTACATTATATATCATAACTTGATAAAATCCCCATGCAAATTTAAAACATGACTAATTTGACTCTCATTTCACCATTGTCGGTCAACCCTAAGAAAGAAACATAAACTTTTTTATTTCTATAATTTTTTTTATTTAGGAACGATTTTCTTTAATAAGTGAAATAACATCATTACTGCTTTTTAATAAGTGAAACTCATCATCATTAAGTAAAATAACATCAAATACTAAAAAATCATCATTCACATCATTCATAACACAATTACAACACAATTTATAAAAACTATTAAGAAAATTTATTGTTCATTACTCTGCACATGGCCTGCCGGTCTTAATAATCCCCTAATTTCTTCATCAATTCATCATAAATCCATTCATTCCACATCCTATAATGATCCTAGAAACCCAATTTCAAGATAATTTACATTTCCCTCAAATTCCATCTAGAACCCTAATTTAATTTTGCAAGAATTATAATGAAAACTAAGAAATTTTTGTTCAAATTGATATAAACATGTTCTAAACATCCAACCGAGTTGTAATTTGAGTTTCAAACACTAACCAATTTAGGTTTTCTCCAAGTCTCCTTATTTCTTTCCTCGTTTCTTCATTTTCTCATCTAAATAATCTATTTCTCTCTACAAATCCTCCCTAATATTAGTGTTTTCTTATATTTAATCATTCCCTAACCCAACCTTAACCCTCAATCTATCTTTTCCTAAGCATTTGCACAAGAGTTCTTTTGAAATTTTTCATGCTCTCCTCTTTTTCTTTTCATGTATTGTCGCCGGCCTTGAAAAAAAATAAAAAAAAGATGGAAGTTTTCAAAATTTAAAATTTCCCCCCACAATTACTTTAATTCATTATTTGGTTATTTTTATAAACTTCCTCTAACATTTAATACCGTTCTTTATATTAACTTGGTTCAATTTACTCCTCAAATTTATTTTTTATTTTGGTTTCCATCCTTATTTTTTAATTAAATTTTTTATATGGTTGATTTTTTTCCAGATATATCCTTTGGTGTTTGATTTATTTAGTATTGAGCTTTACAGTTTTTCCATTTGTAATGCTTCCAATTTAATGACATAGGTCACAAGTTTTAAGTGTTAATAAAGTTAGAAATTTTTTTTCCTTATTATATTTTGTGATTTTATAATTCTATATTGTTTTAAAAGAATTATTTTGTTGTTACCTTCATATTGTTTTCAATCAGTTTGTCTTCGTCTCATTACTTAAAGCACGAATTTTGCAAGTTGTTTTTGGATAAAGATTTTTTTTAAAAAAAGCTATTTTGTTTTGTGTTTAATTTTTGCTTATTTTTTATTTTACTTTATACAAGTAGGTTTTGTTTTGTACAAAAAATAGTTATTTTAAAATAATATTTCTTATATGTTAGGCCATACATATTTTTTGTCATTTTATTTTATTTACTCTGTTTTATATGTGTTTTCATTTCTATTATTTTTTATTGATTGCAATGAACAAATTTAATGAACACAAACAGGTAAATGTTTTATTTTGCAAGAATCCATGTCTCTCTCATTTTTTTTTAGTTTCTCTTTTATTTATTATTAACAATTTTTATTTATTTATTTACAGAGATGATTATTAAATGTTTGGATAACTTTTTGATTTACATTTATAATTTATATCACGTAAAAAAAATCAAAATAGTCTGTATACGTAAATTTTGTGTAGAAAGAAAAATTATGGCCCGCATATCAAATCAAATTTTTAGATGCCCTCTAATTAATGTTTTTTTTATTCTTATTTTTAGATCATTTTGTGTAATTGATTTTTTTTATTGATTTTTTTATATATTTGATTTGTTAAAGATTCGAATTCATACGATCTTCTCGCTCAACATTTGTTTTTTAAATGTGTTTTGTTTTTAATGTATTATGCTAATTCATTTAGAATTTGTTTTTTTTTTTTTTGTGTTTTGTACAAATGAAGTTGATTTTTTAAAATAATATTGCTGATGTGATTGGCCTTGCATAATATCATTTTTTTGCATGAGTTTATTTATGAGTTTTATTTGTGTTTATCTTTTAAATTATAAGTTTTTCAAGTTATGGATTTATCTTTTTTAATTTAAATAAATAAGTTCAATAAACACAATCAAATGAATGTCTCATTTTGTGTGGTTGATTATTTTAATTTACATCTCTCAAATTTATAAATTTTTCTTTTGATTATTGTTAACAATGTTTTTATGTTTATTTACATAAATAATTATGAATTTATTTAATGAGATATTTGCATGGACTTTTCAATTTATACTTTAAATTTTTTTATGTTAAAAAATACATTAAAACAGCCTAGTATTTTTTGAAAAAAATTATTACCCAGGTTAAATAGCTGTTGATATCTAAATAATGTGTGTTTATGTGTTATTTACAAGGGTTTGCATATGATATCATACAAAATTATCATGATTTTATTAAAGGATGGATCCCTTCCTTAAAAATAAATAAATAAATAAATAATCATTTATCATCTATTTAGCGGTTACGGGCACTCGATGATTGTCCTTTTCAGTTAGGTTACGTGAAGATTCTTTTGATGTCCCGACGAGGACCGACACGCACATGTAGGACCCACGTCACCCTAAAATTTAATTAAACGACTGCTTATTATTCACGTTTCTTCTCTTCCATAAATATTGGCTTGGCCTCCGTTTTTTTTTTTTTCCAGCTTTTATAATCTTGAGCACGTGATAAACATTAGCTCAATTTCTTTTTGTTTCCGGGTTAATTACGTCATTTCACTAGCATGCGTCAGCAGTCAGCACCTTTCTGGGAACACGACATGTTGCTAGGCTCTATAGCTGTTTAATAATGTTTTTTAGTTTGTGGTAGATGCTAACGTGCGCTGGTGAATGCGATGCGCTTGCCCGCACCGTCTCAGAGAACTGTCATTATTGGTGTCTTTGGTATTGGCTGGTGACCTGGTGTTCTTGTTGTAAATAAGATTTTGAAGCCGTTAAAATCACTCATTTTAATCATGCTCCAATTTCAAGAACTTAATTTCAAGAGTAAAACCTTCAATTTTCTAGTTATAAAATACAAATCCTTATATTTTCTCAAATTAAAAATAAAATATTCTCAGAATTATAATTAGAATTTCTTTCATTTTAAATTATATATATATATATATATATATATATATATATAAAATTCACACAAAGGAGGAGAGTAATACTCTTCTATGTAGTTGAGATGTATAACTTAACTAGTAATTACATGTAAAGATGAAAATTTAATTTGAATTTAATATAGATATGAATCTAAATAAATGAATGTTTTTTGAATAATTACATTATTTAATTAGTAATAGATATTATATGAATATTATATGAATATTATCAAACTTGATTTCAAATCCAATCCAAACTCAATCTTGTATTTGTATTACTCTTTAATTTTATGCTTAATAATAAATTATATTTAGATAATGTATACTTGAAACTTAATGGATAGGTGATGCGTGAGCTTTTTTTTTTAATATATATATATATATATATATATATATATATATATATATTGTTTTATTTAATGTTATTTTTTGTATTTTTATTTTTCTATGTTGTATCACTATGCTTTTATAGTTTTTTTTTTCATTTGAAAAAAATAGTTTTTCTAGTTTATTTTTTCTATTTAGTATTATAAGGGTTTTATTATTTATTTATTTTTATATAAAAGGTTATAATAATCATTTGAAAAATGAGATTTTAATGAATAAAAATGGAACATCTTCTTATTCTTGATTTTTAATGTTTTTGTCTTATAAAAAGCTTTGTTATCATTTATTTCAATTTATATCAATAAAATATAAATATTTAAATTTTTTATTCGATAAATATCAATATAGATATAATAGAAAGCAATACAGAGATGATCATAGCCATCCCTGGTCCAACGTTGATCCCTACACGCATGTAATTAGAGTGTGTTTGGGAGTGTGATAACGGTTGTTTTCAATGTGTTTTTCATTCTAAAACACATTAAAATAATTTTATTTTATTTTTTAAAAATTATTTTTTATATTAACATATTAAAATAATATAAAAATATTAATTTAAAATAAAAAAAATTTAATTTTTTTAAAAGCATTTTCAAAATGTAAAATCAAACGCATCAAACACATCGTCAATAAAGAAGAGTCAAAGGTTGATTGAAAATTACAGTAGAACAACATTAATTGCATGCGTATAATTCTACACCTTTGCCCACACGTTTTCGATATTGACTTGTAAAAATCAAATAATCAATGGTTCAACTGTCAAGCAATAATATATGATTTCATAATGTGTACTTTTTTTTTTGTTTTATTTAGAGTATGGTTGAAATTATAATAATAATTATATTTCAAAGTTTTTTTTTAAATATATTAAAATAATATTTAATTTTTGTTTTTAAAAATTTATTTTTTTATATCAGTATATTAAAACGATCTAAAAACATCAAAATAAATTATTTTAAAACAAGAAACGTAGACTATCAAATTTCATATAAACTATTTCATAAATATTCAAATTTATTTATTTATAAATAATTTCATAAAGTATGTTAAAGGTTAGAAAGAATACCATAAAATTAATGAATAATACACGTGAAGCGCATATCAAAAAATAGTTTCCTTCCTAGAAAAGTAATTATAAAAGGGGTTAGCATAATTGTAGTGCCTTTAAATTACAAACTATAAAGTGCTTAAGTTTTATTTGTTTTTTTAGTAACAATTTATCTTATCATTAATTATTAATTTAATTAATTAATTCATTGTGTTGGTTATTAATGCTATAATACAATTACAAATCATTAAGTAGATTCACTCATTTCATTGCGAGCAAATATATGATTCACTTGCGGAAAGTTATTTAGGTTATTAGAAAATTGTTTAGGAAAAAAAGTATAGAAAATGTATTATTTTTTTAGTTGAAAATGAAAATTATTTTGTTAAAAATAAATGTTTTTTATTTTTTTAAAGCTAAAAAATACCCAAAAAATTATTTTTAAAATCCTTTATTAGAGCTTACAATGGGTAGCTCATAACCATCACCTTCATCCAAATTGTATTAGGTCAAGTTAGTGGCGGAATTAGGAGGGCTGGTAGGGGTAGGGTCATGGAAGGAAAAAAATCTCCAACCCCTTTCCTTCAATAAATTAAGTTTTAAATTTTAAAAATAATTTTCTTTTTAATTTTAATTATTTCTAAATATATTTCTTTAATTTGACCCTTTCAAACACTAAAGTTTCTAGGTGGGTTCGTTTGTCAAGTTTTACAAGTTACGTGGTCTTTTTCACTCGCTTTTAAAAAATTTTAAATTTTATTTTATTTTTTTTATTTTAAATTAATATTTTTTTGGTATTTTTAAATCATTTTAATATGCTGATGTCAAAAATAATTTTTAAAAAATAAAAAAATATTATTTTAATATATTTTCGAGTGAAAAACACTTTGAAAAATAACTGTAGCAACACTCCTAAACAGGTTCTAAAAATCCTAACTAATAAATTAATGCAAAAAATCTAACATACCTGACCAGTAATTTTATTTATTTTTTAATTAATTTGGCTGTGTGACCAGGTCAAGAAAGAAAAACAAAACTTAATTACAAAGCTACCCAGTGGACATTTCTCGGTTTGCCTGTTGACGATGACAGGGATCGTCAAGGGACACCTTATTTAAAAGAAATTAAAAGGGGTCCTGACTCATTGTTTCTGTCTATTAGGATATTCACATGATAATTTTGCTTATAAAAACATAACACAATTGGTATTGGGGTTGCCTTTTTGACTTCTTTTCTTTTAGTTGCACATTAAAATGACCACGATGTTATTAAATTAGAATTGTCGTTGTCGTGTATTAAGTTTTTTTTTTAATTTAATTTTTAATAATTATCAAGTTTGGTGGGAAATTTGGCATGAATAAAATATTATTTAATTTAAAAAGTTATTTATTTATGAACTTGACATGAACATGTGTGTGTGAACCCGTTCTTTTTGGATGGCACATACGACATCGTTCGACGATCAAACTTCAGCTTCCATGAAGGTGTTTTAATGCTCATGGAGTAGCCTCCATTCCCAAGCAGTGTTTATGGCAAAAAAATATCAGGTTTTGCACTGGTGATTGTTTTTTTTTCCTTCTTTCATCTCTCCTTCTCAGTTTCAGAGCCTTCCCCTGCATGTTTTCAAAGCAACGATTTAATTTTTTTTGTTATTTTTTATTTATTTTGAATAACCTAAAGAATTGAAGTTTTCTTTCAATTTAATCATCCTTTGGCTTTTTTTCACCTTTTAGATTTGGCCCCGATCTTTCGATTGTTAATTTTTTAATTATTTTTTAATTAAATTATCTTTTTAATTGTATCCCTCAATATTTTATATTATTCTCTTAATTGATTTTTTTAAATTTCATCCCTCAATATTTTAATTCATTTTATTTTATATCAGATTTGATTCTTATTTTTTTATTGTTATTTATTTTATTTTGAATCCCTTTTTTATTAGAACTTTCTTTTCTTATTTCATTCCTCAATATTTTGTTAATCATGATTTTGTTAACCTTTCGGATTGTCAGTTTGAAAGATTTGACTAGGTTAGCTTAGATATATTTTTAACGTTAATTTTTATATTTGATTTTTTTTACTCTATATTTTTATGGGATTATCCTGATTTCATGTGTCAGGTAACGGATCTTACATGTTAACCCAACTTGACTCGGCCCAACATCTTTTTTATTTGTTGTTGTTGTTGTGCCTAATTGTTTTTTTTTATCACATCATCAAATTAATAGAGGTCTAACCTGGTTTTTAGATTTCTTTTATTTTTCTAAAATGATATCATCACTTAAAATCTTTTTTTAACACAAAAAAAAAAAAAAAATTGATCCCGCTCACGGTAGCGGGACACCAAACTAGTTCATACCTTTAATTATACCTATAATTATATATGATCGCAAATGTCTTATTTAGAATTTTCTCCTTTAGGCTTCTGGGCGGCAACAGTCCCAAAAGTCCTTGTTAGGATTTCAACGACCTCAAACTTTCCCTTAAACAAAAAAGTACACACACTCTCAAGTCCCCATTGTTGATTTTCCAGCAAAAGACTTGGCTTCAATGGCCTCATCAAAATCAAATGACAGGTCAAAGTTGGCTTCATCAGAGATGGCTCCAAAGCCACCAGAGTTCGGAGAGTTTTTTGGTTAAACCTTCAGAATAGTCCTTAAGAGATCTTGACTTCACGCATAAAGCTTGCTCCATTTTTTATCTTTATTTTAAAAAATATTTTAGGACAACTACAACTCAATGATGGCAATAATCTCCTTGTCATTTCTAGTGATAATTAAGTTTTTATTTTATTGCATTAAAACCTAGTCGTTTTAAAGTCTGAATTTTAGCATCGCATTTATTTACTCTTATATCTTTAATACTTGAGGGTGTACTTTATCGTGTAATTTTACACCCCACAAATATTAAAGTCTACATCTGGATCCTAAAAGATGATTGGAAAAAGATTTTTAACATGTTGGGCAAATCCTAATGGATAATCATAAACTGGTTACGATATCCATTTTTGATTTTTTTTTAAACATGAAAAAGATGCATTTTTTGTTTTTTTTACGAAAAACATGCATGAAACAATTTTAGAACTTGGCCGTATGCAACAAAATATTTTTTTTCTTTTTGAAAATGTTTTGAATTTTTTTTAATTATTTTTTGAAATATTTTGGAGAAAACCGAGTATTTTAATACCGGATTTGTATTTTATAGTGTAAATATACAACCCGATATTATGCAAAATGGGTAGAAAAGTATTTGAGAAAATCATATTTTTTTTAAAAGGTTTTTTTTTGAATTTTTTTGGGTTTTTTTTAAATGGGGCCAGGCCGGATCCAGCCCAGCCATTTGGGCTGGGCCAGAACTGGCCCGACCCAAAGCCATGTTTATTATTCTGCCGCTGCATGCAGAAATGAATTCTGCATGCAGCGGCCTCGACGAAGAAGGAGGAGGCAACGCAGTGAGGAGAAAGTTGCCTGGCTTGGGGGTCTCGGAAGTGTTGAGGATGTCTGGTCGGTGGCTCAGGAGGCTTCGGCTGAGGTGACGGTGGCCAGAGTCAGTTGTGGGAGGAAGAAGAAAATGTTGCAGAGGAGAGAGAAAGGCTAGAAGGAGGAGAGAGAAAGGCTGGAAGGAGAAGAGAGAGAGCCGCGATGGAAGCTTGGTGGTCAGTTGGGGGTTGTGTTGGCTTCTTGTGGTGGAGCTAGTGGTGGAGAAGCTGGTAATGGCTCCGATTGGTGGCTGGAACGGTGGGGAGAGAGAGGGAGAGAAAAAACTGCAGAAACGGGGCAGAGAGGCTGGTTTTTGGCCGACTTTGGACCCGCTTTTCTCCTCCCTCAGGCCATGAAATCCACCTCTATTTATAGGCGGTGGAAGAAGGAAATCTTGTCTACACTGGGGAAAACTTTCAACCCTTGATTCTATTGGGAAGGATCCCAACCGTTGGCTCAAAGTAAGCATGATGCACTGTCAAATCTGCAGAAAAAAGCTGCCTGAGTTGGCATGTTTAGGCCGGAGCCGGCACCATATAGTTGCCATTCCGACTGAAATGTTCACATGGAACTGTAGAGGAACTGCAGGGGATCATTTGCGTGCAAGATTTGTCAAATTTGATGGAGAAATGAAGCATTAAATGCACCTGCAAAGGAGGCACTTAGGCAGTTTCTTTCGGGTAAAAGAAGAAGACAATGAACAGTAACTAAGACGACGCATCGTCTAGTCCTCTCTCTCTTTTTTTAATACAAAACGGCGCTGTTTTGGATTGAATTAGGGAGTTTAACTGATTTTCAATTTAGTCCTTCAGCTTTCAATTGATTTCAATTGAACCTCTAATTGACCATAAACTTTTGATTTAATGCAATTAGGTCCCTGTGGAACTTCAACTTCAGCTCCATATTTACACGCCTTTTGCAATATGGTCCTTGGTTTCAGATTTATGCAATTTAACCCCCAATTGACCATTAAACTTTCAATTTTTTCAATTTCACCCCGGTTTTTGTCAATTGAGCCCTTATAGTTTGGTGTCTTTTGCAGATTGGTCATTGGCTGCAAATTTCTTTAATTTAGCCCTTAATTGACCCCAAAACGTTAATTTTCTTGCAATTTGATCCCTAATTTCAATCAATTAACTTGGTAAAAATTAAATTTGGTCTCTTAAAATTTCAATCTCCTCAATTAAGCCCAAATTAGGCTCCCAAACTTAATTTTTCACCAATTAAGCCCCAAATAAAATTAATTTGACCCATTTAAAGTATAATTAAGTCCTTGCACTTAATTAAATCATTCAATTGGACCCAAATTAATTCTTAAACATAATTAAAATTTAATTTGGCCTATAATTAAATCAAATTGGCCTATTAAAAATTTAATTATGTCATTGGACTTAATTTTTATGCAAATTCGTCCAATAAACATTTAATTTGACTTTGAATTTGTATTTTTTTCTCTATTTTTTAGGCATAATGGGGTACAATTAGGCCTTGAATTTCTTTCAAAATTGTTTTTGGGTTAGAGAATAATATAAATCATATCCTGAAACCTTATCTAAAAGTTTAAGTTTTTGGGTTGAATTGGTTTCTTAACAAAATCATATTTTAATTAAAACCTTCTCACATATCATGAGTAGTCTAGTAATGGGGATATTTGACTAGAACATCGTCTTGCATACTACTCAATATTTTTTTTTGTAAGTAGTATGCTCATCTTTCAGCCAATATTAATGGGCAATTTCCAACTCTCTATGGTGCTAAGCATCATTGTTCTTAAGGTCAAGGTCTGGAGAACCCTTTTTCATCCAACATAAAGCTAAACGAGATATTGTCAATATCATATTTATGATCATATAATTAACTTCTTATCAACGATGATTTGTTTAGAGGTTATCAATAACTTTCATTTACACAACAATGCGCGTTAACACGTCCAAGAACACGCATGAAAACCATCACACTCCCCCGCACGCGACGCTGGAGTTTCTTCCGATCAATTCAAGCCTACCAAGTCAAGCCCGCCGCATGCCACGCTTCTACAATTGGCAACATTACATGGTTATAATGCATCAACGTGCACACCAGAGCGCCATTCCATCCTCGCTATCAGCTAGTGATACAAGGCAACAGTGCCTCCATGTATCTGCACTGGATCGGGGGAGGGGCATGCAAGACCGATTATGTACCGATTATGTTTTTCTAGTGTTAAGAAATAATATAAATTATATTTAATAATATTAAATTTTAAATTAAATTTTTTTTTAATATAATATCAAAATTTTTTAATCAAACAATAACAAGTTTAAATTTCACTATTTCTATTCTATTTGATAGAAATTAAACATAAGATATGTAGCATGGGCCTATATAGTCAAGAGAACCTTCACTTAAAAAGATGAATTAAAAGATAATATAAATTATATCTTGAGATTTCATTTAATAATTTAAATTTTTAGGTTAAAAAAATTATTTGATATGATATTAAAGTTTTATTGACCAAGCGATCACGTATTCAAATCTCATTACTTTTATTTTACTTGATAGAAATTAAACACGAGGTACATAGTATGGATCCATGCAAATTTCAAACTCAGAAAACTTTCATTTAAAAAAATATCTTAAAGGATAATATAAATTATATGTTAAAATAACATCTAATAATTTAATTTTATGCATGAATGAATTTTATGATTCATATATTGTAATTAATTATTGTACGTATATCATAATTAATCACATATATAGGTATCAAGAAAAATTATAACTTTCTCTATGAAACTCCAATAGAGTCAAGTTTTATATTGTTGAAAAGCTAATGAAATGTACTTTCTAGAAATATAAATTTTATCAGATGAGAAAACACTTTCAAATAATTATATGATAAAAAATTCAAGATTATCCTAAAAATAGGGTTTGAACCAAATTTTTCACACAAAAACACATCATAAACACATAAAAAAAATTCTAAAATATTCATATGAATACAAAAACAATCTAAACAGGCTTTGATTATACTGTAGAACTTCACAAGATTGTTTCACTTATCAAAGAATCATTAATTGGCGGTTGTTTTGATTGCTCAAACCAAACCAACTTATCAACATTCAAGAATCTTAATCAAGGAACCATCTAGGTGGTGGCTTAATGGTAAGAGTTTGGAACCAAGAGGTTTGCTCCCTCTGTAATCTCAGGTTCGAGCCCTGTGGTTGCTCATATGATAGCCACTGAAGGCTTACAGGTCGTTAACTTCAGGGCCCGTGGGATTAGTCGAGGTGCGCGCAAACTGGCCCAGACACCCACATTAAACTAAAAAAAAAAAATTTAATCAAAGATTTTTATTATTTAAAAATATCAAAATTAAAAAAATATATAATAATAATCATATTTTTCTAGTATTAGTATATGAGATCCTAAGCTCCGATTTTTTATCAGTTTTGTTTAACAATATAATAATTATTTTTTTAGTTTAATGTATTTCAGCCCATCTATAACCTATGTTTTATTCAAGTAATGATAAATATCAAGAAAATATGTAACAAAAAGTCCAAAATTATACATGTATAATTAAATTAGTGGGGCCTATAAGTAGGTCCTATTCTAAGATTATGATACAAGTTTTCATGTATGTTCTTTGACTTTTTTTTTTATCATATCTTTTTTTAATGTTTAGCATCCCTCATTTTGTACTGTGAGCATGAGAAAACATTCAACTAAATAATGATTAATTTTGACGGTTTAAATATTATAAAAGCTCAAGAGTGATTGTCTCTGCGGTTTAATTTATTTTTAAAGTATTTTTTATTTAAAAAATATTAATTTAATATATTTTTTTATGGTTTTTATTTTATTTTATTATGCTAATATCATAAATAAATCTAAAAAAAACTTATTTTAATATATTTTTAATTAAAAAATATTTTAAACCAGAGACACATTAAATCAACAAGATAACCATATATAAATTTAAAAAAATCACAATTGATAAGTCAAGATTCAACTGAAATGAAATGATCATATATATATATATATATATATATATATATATATATATATATATATATATTAAATTAAGACCAAATTAGCAGTAGCGTACATAATACTTATTTTAATAACTTAAAATTAAATAAATTCAATTTATAAATTCTCTCTCTCTCTCTTTAAGAAAAAGATATTATTTCTTTATTTTTTTTATAAAAAAAAAACCTTAACCAAATAATAGTTTAATCATATCGAATTCATACAAATTAATGCATTGGCTTGGTTTTATAATCCAGTTTAAGAGAGCTCTCCTTTAGTAAATAAAGAAAAAAACAACCCTAACGGTTATAACTGTTTTTCCATGCTTCTCCCTCGCAATTCTAAGGCTCACAAAAGAAACATAACATGAAGAAGAAGAAGAAATGAAGGCAAGTAACCGAAAAACATGCAAAATCGACAAATCCCCACACACACAAAAAAAAAAACACAGAAAATTGCACTGCAAAAACTTGTCAATCTCTTTTGCCTAAGTAATGGCCTTGGATTGGCATTTCCATCCTTTTCTTTTTCTCTTCATCATTTTTACCCTCCAATTTTCATTGACATCTTCAGTATCTGAATCTGAATCTTTGATCAGGCTTAAAAAATCATTTACCAATGCTGGTGCTATTAGTTCTTGGCTGCCAGGCTCTGTCCCTTGCAATAAACAAACTCATTGGCGTGGAGTTGTTTGTTTCAATGGAATTGTCACGGTTCTTCAGCTCGAAAACATGGGCCTATCAGGAACCATTGATGTTGATGCATTGGCTAATATGCAGGGACTCAGAAGCTTAAGCTTTGCTTATAATTATTTTACAGGTACAATTCCTGCACTCAATCGTTTAGGCTATTTAAAGGCTATATACTTGAGAGGGAACCAGTTTTCTGGTGAGATTCCCTCGGATTTCTTCTTGAAAATGAAGTCGCTGAAGAAGGTTTGGATTTCGGATAACAACTTTTCTGGAGGAATTCCATCATCATTGGCCGAGTTGTCTCGGCTTAGCGAATTACATCTCGAGAACAATCAATTTAGTGGGACTATTCCATCTATCGATCAACCAACCTTGATGTCATTTAATGTATCAAACAATAAGCTGGATGGGGAAATCCCACCTAAATTAGCAAGATTCAATTCTAGTTCCTTTAGAGGAAATGATGGTCTATGCGGACAAAAAATCGGTAAAGGGTGTGAATTGCAAGGATCTTCAGAACCACCTACCGATGTTGGGGTAGATGCCAATATGATGGTTAGCGAAGGCAGCGATAATAAAAGAAACAGCGTTACGAAGACAGTCGCAGGGTTAGTAACTCTGGCTGTGTTGCTTGTTTCAATAATAGCCGTGGTTATCTTTAGAATGTGGCGAAGGGGCAAGGATTTTGATGCGATTGAAAGTAGAAGTAGTGGTAATGCAGCAGCACTTGAGGTGCAAGTTTCGTTGTCGAATAGACCGAAGGAAATGGAAGTTGCCAAAAAGATGGGATCAGGCCATAAAGGATCTAATAATGGCAGGGGTGTTGTAGGTGAATTAGTTATTGTGAACAATGAAAAGAGCGTATTTGGGCTACCAGATTTGATGAAAGCTTCAGCAGAAGTGCTTGGAAATGGAGTATTGGGGTCTTCTTATAAAACGCAGATGGCTAACGGAGTTGTGGTGGTGGTCAAGAGAATGAGAGAAATGAATACGTTGTCCAAAAGTCAATTTAATGCAGAAATCAGAAAGCTTGGAAGACTGCATCATCCTAATATTTTGACACCATTGGCTTTTCATTATCGACCGGATGAGAAGCTGTTGATCTATGATTTCGTGCCCAAAGGCAGTCTGCTTTATTTGTTGCACGGTATGGCATCATTTTATCGCGTGTTTTCTTTTACAATGGTTAATCTCGTGTTTAGTTTTTCTCAACATTCATGTATCTTCTTAACATTACGTTTCTTCAGGTGATCGAGGACCATCACATGCTGAACTCAGTTGGTCTGTTCGTCTCAAGATTGTTCAAGGAATTGCAAAAGGTTTGGGCTATCTTCATACAGAACTTGCTCCCTCTAACTTGCCTCATGGCAATCTCAAATCAAGCAATGTCTTTCTCAGCAATGATAACGAGCCATTACTTTCAGAATTTGGATTAAGTCCCCTGATTAGCCCTCCAATGTTGGCTCAAGCATTGTTTGGTTATGAAGCCCCAGAAGCAGCGGAATTTGGCGTATCACCAAAGTGCGACGTGTACTGTCTAGGAATAATCATTCTTGAAATCCTTTCAGGAAAAATTCCTTCTCAATATCTCAACAATGCCAGGGGAGGGACTGATGTAGTCCATTGGGTGGAATCTGCAATTTCCGATGGGAGAGAAACTGATTTTCTTGATCCTGAAATTGCAAGCTCAAAAAACTCACTTTGTCAGATGAAGCAGCTCCAAGGCATTGGAGCTGCTTGTGTCAAAAGAAATCCTGAGCAACGGTTAGACATCACACAAGCTATTCAACTGATACAGGAGATAAAATTGGAAGATGGAGACTATGCGGGCGGGACAACGCAAGTTTTACCATCACTTCGTGATGGATATGCAGATGCATAATAGACCAGTGTGTCTGATACTCAAGGAGACATGGATCAGGTAGCTCTAAGGATGGAACTAGAAACCTGAGTCGTGATCGTTTTTCTTTCCCGGCTTCTAATTAGATACTCCTAAGCAGACACATCAAATTCTGCTAAACGGAACTCTACTCAAGAAGAGAAATCAAGTCCAATTCAAATTAGGACAGTAAATTTCAGCAGCATCTGCAATGGAAATGGGACAACATTCTCGGAAGTTTTGGAACCAGAAGGAAATGTGAATGGGAAGATACAACGCAAATGCACTAGACTCGTAACTTAATCACATAATGTGTTAGAACTTTTTCTTATTTTATTTTTTGGCCAAAGAGTTTTCCTTTGAACTTTCTGACTTGCTCTTAGATATTTGCGACCATGCTGTATATTTTTCGTGTAGTGTTTTTTTACTTCAAGAACTTGGTGTGTGTGTGTGTGTATAGCTGAACGGACAGCCCTTTCTGCTGCTGGACAGTCCCTGTCTCAAGAGGACTACCCTATCCACTAAGTTTTAGGCCTTCGCCCAACAAGAAACCATGTACCGAATCTCAATTCAGTGCAAATTCTCATAGAACTAATGTGATGGCACACACCACAATGCATTATTATGACCTTCAAAGAGGTCTAGTTTTTTCTCCGATAACTGCCACCGATAGTAAGTATTGTGAATGTCCAGTTTCATACCTCACCTAAAAGTTTTTTCCATGGCTGACCATTTAGACATGTCAGGTCATAAGGGCGTAACTGATCTTCTTGTCACAGGTAATTAATTTGCTCCAAATCACCCAATCTTGTGAGAACATTCAATGATATTGTTCCAGTTATACAAGAATATCTTCTCTCTTTTACTACCTCAATGAAAAACATAATATAAAGCTCCATTTAAAAACGTGAGTGAATCCGTGTTTCTAAAAAGTTTAATTTTTTTTTGTTAAAAATTAATTTTTTTTTATGTTTTGGATCGTTTTGATGCGTTAATTTCAAAACTAATTTTTTTTAAAAAAAATATTATTTTAATGTATTTCAGCGTGAAAAACATTTTAAAAAACAATCACAACTACATTTTTAAAAAATCCTTGCACACCGCTAAACAAATCTTGCTTCTTTCTCCACGACAACAGGCATGACATCAAAAATTGTTATGCCCTAAAAAAAAAAAAAAGAAGATGGAAAAACTAAATAATTTCTTGCGAACTGTCTTTTGTATTCTTGATGGGAGAATGAAAACGTGAGGGCCGTCATGAGCCTGCTGGGGCTTAAAATTGGCCCAAATGATCGAACAGGATAGGTGCTGATGCTCTCACACTGCATTGATAAATATTTAATAAAAAGCCTATGAACTACTACGATCTATCGTATGTACATCTTCTTGCTAATAATTTTCATTTTTTATTTTTTAGTTTAACTTGGGTGTTCGGCCAGCTTGTGTGCACCTCGACTAATCCCACGAGCCCTGAAGTTAACGACCATGTAAGCTTTCAATGGCCATCATATGAGCAATCACAGGGCTCGAACCTGAGATCACAGAAAAAATAAATTTCTTGGTTTCAAGTTTTTATCACTGGACCATGATGGTAAATAATTTTCATTTTGTTCCTTCCGATAATGGTAGATGCAGTAGATGCAATGCAAGCCTTTTCAATGTGAGGCAGCGCCTCCTTCCAGGGGCTTTTTTTTCACTTATTATTTTTTGATTTCATCCTTCAACATTATTTATTTTGAAAAATGAGCTTTATGATTTTCTTTGTTTTCATTTCAATCAGGTTATCACAATCTTAAGACCTTGGCAACTGGTTTGGTCGGTTAACTCGAGTATTTTTTTAGGCTTTTTATATCTATTTTCGATTTCATCGTTTAAATTTGGATTATTTTCTATATTAAGCTTTGTTGTTTTTGTTGTTTTACCTTCTATTAGATTATTTTGTTCACATGATTTGACTTGCGAGGTTTGGTGGCCTTACTCGGGTTTGCAATTGTTTAATTTTTCTGGGTTTTTTTTTGTTGACTGATTTTATTTTTTATTTCAACCTTTTATATTTGAATTGTTGGAGATTGATCATCGTTGGTTTTTTCCAACTTACTTTTTATGAGTTTAGCTTAGCCTTATAACAAGAATTGCGAATTTCACATGTTAGCTGAGATTAATTCAAAACGCTTTATTTTATTATTTTATTTATCTTTTTATCTTTAACATCGGGTCATTCTTTTCCTTGTGGTTATCACTTTTCTTTTAATACTCGATTTATTTATTGTCATAGGTTTTTCTATTATTGAATTAACTTGGATTTTTTTCTTTTTTTCAAACACACTAACAATATTTAAACATTGTTTTTATATATTAAAAAAAATTAATCTGGTTCGGAAGGAAACGAGTACCGTCTATCTAGTCAGATACCACATCCATTCGTATAAAAGCCAAAACTTTGTTAATTTCTAAGGCCTAATATATATATATATATATATATATATATATATATATATATATATATATATATATATATATATATATATATAATCAAGGCCTAATTCGTCCTGCATTACGAGATTTCTTTTGAGACTCCCAAGTTACAACTCATAGACAGAAATTAAAAAGAAAACATGTTAGTCAACCCTTCTGTACCTCACATATAGAGCTCTCTACAGCTGGAGAAATTAGCAGCATGAAGATATAAAAAATGATTCAAATTCATAGGATTCTAACCTGGCACACAACAATAGCTTCTGCACTGACAGTGGCATACGAAATTTCGTAGCTTTCCATGCTACAACATCAGCCACGAGCCACACACCGAACCAGGACAGCATTATCCATCACACAGGCATCTTATGGGGCGATCGATGCAATAAGCTCCTGGAATTGGCTGGCCAGCAATATCATACATATTTATAATTAGCATAACGAAGATCTTGAGTTCCTCTTTTTATAAGTGAGCCTGCAGGGCTGCAGCAGCGCCACTCGTGCAACTTCCGTTTAAAACTATTATCTTCTGATCTAGATCGCTAATTATTTATTAGCAAGTCATGCACAGAAGATTGCTTAATCAGAAAATCATAAAAACAGAATGTGCTCTTGCTGCTGGTTTTGTTAGGAGGCCTGCACTCTTTTTATACAATATAATGCAAGCCATAAGTGTACGTGCGTGCATGAATGTCGGGTTTAATTACTTCATCAATTCTTCATCCTTTAGTTTCATAGTTTTTTTTCCCTTTTTGGAGATGGATTATTTGGTTTTTAGTTCTTAGAGAGTAAGGTGCAGGCAGCACATGAAGCCCTTGTTTCTCTCCAAAACCAGCTGTGCTCTCAATTTCGGTGTTTGTCTTTTAAACTGTAGTGTGATTAGGACCAATGCCATATACAGCTCTCAATCAAATGGTTGACGAGGAGAAATTCGCCACCTTCTAAGCTTTTATGAGGTGGAGATCTCGACATTTGCACCAAAAAAACTGGTGAATAATCTTGTCCGCGGAGTCCAATCAAATCAATCTGTGCAAACATGTGCCTAGACTTCCTATATTATAATTATATTATTATTGCGGTGAATCACTGTATTCACATCTATAATATATTATTTATTTAAATTATTTATTTTTATTTTTTTAATTTAATCATTCAATAACTCAATTTCTTTTCTAGTTTGTTTTTTCTATTTTATCTTTTAATATTAAATTGTTGTGCTTTATAATTTTTTTTTGAATTATATACTGGCCTCGTAGATTTAATTTTTTTTTCAACATTCAATATTAAATCATTTGAAAGTGATACTTCATAATTTATTTTATTTGTTTTTTATGAATTTTATCATGATCTAATGATTCAGGTCACGAGTTTAATAGGTTAATTCAGGTTAACTCATGTCGGATTTTTTTGTTGCCTTTTCTAATTGATTTGTTTTTTATTTTATCCTCTAATATTGGATTAGTTGGAAATTAAGCTTTGTAGTTTTTTCCAATTTGTTTTCTATGAGATTTTTTCAATCTCATGACTAGGGTCATGGGCTTAGGACCCGGGGACTATATTTGTTTTTCTTGGGTTCTTTTTTTAATTGAATATTTTTTTAATTGGGCTTTGTAATTTATTTATTTTTAATTTTTTTTTCCATGGGTTTATCCCGATTTATGACCTGAATCGCGGGTTTGACAAGTTAACCTAAGTCGACATGGTTATTATTTTTCTTCCTGATTTAATTTAATTTTTTTTTTCAATTTCACCCTCTAACAACTCAATCTTTTTTTTTTTTTCATCTTTCAATATTGGGTTATTTAGGAATTTAATTTTGTAATTTTTTCATTTTTCTTTTTGTGGAGTTATCACAATCTCATGGATTTAGTTGTTTTTTTTTTCTTGATTTCATCTTTCAATATTGGATCTGTTGAAAATGGAGATTCGTAATTTTTTTTATTTGATTATTATGAAAATATCTCGGCTTCATGATCCAGATCACGAGTTTAACAAGTTAGCCTAGGTCAACTTGAATATTGGGTTTATTAGGAATTGGCCTTTAAAGTTTTTTTTACTTGATTTCTATAGGGTTATCAAGGTCTCTTGACTCAAGTTGATCCAAAATGTCAGAGTCTCAATATTTGTTTAAACAATATCGTCCAGTATATCACCATATCAATATTTAAAAAAGATGTATTTTAATATGCATCATATTTTGAGTTTATGATTAATTTTTTAGTAGAAAACACGTTAGCAATGCTTGAACAAATTTTTTTTACTTTTAAAAAAAATCGATTCAACCTGCAGCATTACACAAGCCAATGATCTAGTAAACATTAAAAGGTGTAGGGAAAAAATTTTCCCCACACCACTGGAATCTCCTCACAATTCATTGTGAACTCCCGTAATGAATTTATTTTTTTTGGTTATTAAATTTTTTTTCTCATCAATCGCATCCTTTTAGAGACAAATTGAAGGCGAATTGATTCTATTTTGTTGAGGAATAATATAGTTGAAAGATAGAGGATGATAAAAAAAATATGGAGAAAATAGGTAGCCATTTTAAAAATGACAAAAAAAATTTACTTTAATCCTCTTAGTTTGCAACATACCCATTTTTCATCCTTTGAATTTTATCAAAGTTCACTTTTGATCCAAAATTTCATTTCTCTTATGTTTTTATCCCTAATTTGAGGTAGGAGAGAGAAATTCATCAATTTTTGGTGGTAGAGAGAAAATATCGATTGACAACCATTCTTTCTACCAAAATAGTTGATCATGATGTCTATGAGTTCTATTTAATAATAAGAGTTCTACTAAGATGTTCTTTTACCTTGAAATTGCCTGAAAAATCAAATATGAGTTCTAGAAGTGTTTTTTTGAGTTCAGGGTTGATTTATTGTTTGTGGACCTTTTATGGGTTAGTTGAAAGTGTAAATGCATTTATTTGGATTTTTGAGGTGTTTTTAGTTCAAAAATAATTGAAAATAGTTTTTTTTATGTGCAAAACACCCTTGCCTTAGCTTTTCAGTGATTGCTAGTTGTCGAAATCTAGACAGAGTAGATGATGCATCATTATTTTTTTTTTAAAAAAAAAGATTGTCTGCCCTATAAAAAAACTAAATGGGCCTAGGCACGTGGGCTGCCCATCTGCATGAGCTTATTTTTTATTATTTTCTATTTTTTATTTTATCTAAATTAATTCTTCATAATTGAATCTTTATTAATTTTTTTTAATTTTATTATTAAAACAATTTGATGAAAATTGTTTACAAACAAATTGAGTTCTCTTAAAAGAACATGATATTGTTTATCATTACAGTAGTGGTTGTTTTTCAAAGTACTTTTCACTTGGAAATGCATTAAAATAATATATTTTTTTATTCTTTAAAATTTATTTTTAAGATCAAAACAACTCAAAAACATACAAAAAAATAATTTGAAATTAAAAAAAAATCAAGAAATTTTAAAACCATGGTTAAACAGAAAAGGCAAACACTACTTGGATAAAGTTGAAAAACAATGATTTTCTTCTTCTTCTTCTTCTTCTTTTCCTCAGGAATCATCATTGAAAAAAGTTGTCAACAGGAAGAATTACTCCCCCGCACAAGATCATTAGAAACTGTTATAAAACAACCCTAGCAACAGTGCGGTCAAAATTGTATCAAGAGAAGGAAAAAAAAAAAAAAGGTTTCAAACCATAAGCATCATGGTATGGTATGGTATGGTATGGTATGTTGTCACATATCCATAAAGACTTGCCTTCAATATTTCCTAATGTCATGTATGAAATCCTATTATAATTAAAAGTTAAAAAAAAAAAGAGAGAAATCTCCAATAGTACCGAAACCAGCTCGGCAAAGTAGCCGGTATATTCTATAACAGATTCCGGTAAGTGTGAAAAAACAAGTCAAGCTTCCAAAAAATGAAGTCTACCTGTTGGATTTTCTGTCTTCGAGATCGACACTCAATCAAACGTTTCACGTTCAGACAAAAATCCTCAACAGCAGCTGCCTTACAAGACCGCACCTAAAGTATACTCCTCCTCCAAGGCTCCGACTACTAGACTCCTCCCATCACTTTCACTAATATCCCCAAGATACAAATTCCTCTTTAATTTCACTCCCAAATATTTCATATTTCTCCTCCCTCCCTGTCCCACCACCATCCACCACCGTCCGCTCCTCCTCCACACACACACCAAAAAAAAAAAAACCTCAATAAAAACACCTCTTTATCCAGATTCCAAAAATATTTCCATCTTTAGCTCCATCCAATTCCACCATCTTTCTTAACTCTATACTTGCCAAGATGTTAGGGGAAAGGAAGTAGTTTTGTGTTAAATCCAACAACACTTACCTAAAAAAGAGCAAAACATCTCTTTTGAAGTTGTGATATTAATATAAAATAAACATATCCTTTTCAAGATTAAGATTCTGCTTCTTTTTACCTAGCAACCAGAATCTGAATCCTCCAGTCAGTCATGGAACCACCAGAAAATTACAGCACGGATACTTCTTTTGCAGTACCTTTTGAAGATGCCCAGAAGATAATTCTAAGGTGGGACTCGACAGCATCTGAAGAAGCAAGAGAAAGAATGATCTTTGATGGAGATCGTCAAGAAGTGGATCTATACTTACAAGCTGTTGATGAAATCCAAAAGTCTATGTCATCAACTTCAATTTCATCTGACCATCATGATCAAGATAGTAATGATAACAAGGTCACCTCTGCTATACAGATCGCCATGGCTAGACTTGAAGATGAGTTCCGCAATATCCTTATTAACCATACAAGCCCTGTTGAACTGGACTCTATTATCATTTCTGATCGTGCTTCTTTGAACCATTATACTAGTTCGGTAAGAAGCATCACTGAATTTGATCAGGAGGAAGTTCGTCGTGGTGGCGGTGATCATGATGATGGTTTGGATCCTATACAGCGTGCAGATTCGACTAATAGTAGTGCCAGTTATCGATCTACGAGTAGTATTCGTGAGATCGATCTGATTCCTCTAGAAGCTGCAGCAGACCTTCAGTCCATTGCGAAACGGATGATCTCTGCTGGGTACTTTAGGGAGTGTATCCAGGTCTATGGGAGTGTGAGAAAATCAGCTTTGGATGCGAGTTTTCGGAGACTTGGGATTGAGAAATTGAGTATTGGGGATATTCAGAGACTGGAATGGGAGACTTTGGAGACCAAGATCAGGAGGTGGATTCGTGCGGCCAAGGTTTGTGTTAGGATATTGTTTGCTAGTGAGAAGCAGCTTTGTGAGGAGATTTTTTATGGGATTGGTACTGCCATTGACGATGCTTGTTTTATGGAGACTGTCAAGGGTCCAGCTATTCAATTGTTTAATTTTGCTGAGGCAATTAGTATTAGCAGGAGATCTCCTGAGAAAATGTTCAAGATTTTGGACTTACATGATGCTTTGATGGGCTTGTCGCCTGATATTGATGTTGTTTTTGAATCAAAATCTGCTGATTCCGTTCGAGTTCAGGCTGCTGAGATTCTGTCAAGATTGGCTGAGGCTGCCAGGGGGATTTTATCTGAGTTTGAGAGTGCTGTTTTGCGTGAGCCCTCCACGGTTGCGGTGCCTGGAGGGACAATTCATCCATTGACAAGGTATGTGATGAATTATATCAGTTTGATTTCGGATTATAAGCAGACCTTGATTGAGCTTATTATGTCAAAACCATCGACTGGCTCGAGATATTCGGGTGATCCAACTACCCCTGATATGGAATTTGCTGAACTAGAGGGGAAAACCCCTTTAGCCCTTCATTTGATTTGGATTATTGTGATTTTGCAATTCAATTTGGAGGGCAAGTCCAAGCACTACAAGGATGCATCATTGGCCCATCTGTTTATGATGAACAATGTTCACTATATTGTTCAAAAGGTCAAAGGCTCGCCAGAATTGCGAGAAATGATTGGAGACGATTACTTGAGAAAGCTGACTGGGAAATTTAGGCAGGCAGCTACTAGTTACCAGAGAGCAACTTGGGTAAGTGTTTTGTATTGCTTGAGGGATGAGGGTTTACATGTAAGTGGGAGTTTCTCTTCTGGTGTCTCAAAGAGTGCTTTGAGAGAGAGATTTAAGACCTTCAATGCTATGTTTGAGGAGGTTCACAGGACTCAAGCAACATGGTTGATTCCAGATTCTCAACTTAGGGAGGAGCTTCGAATTTCTATATCTGAGAAGTTGATCCCAGCTTATAGGTCATTTCTTGGACGGTTCAGGAGTCATATAGAGAGTGGAAAGCATCCAGAAAATTATATCAAGTATTCAGTGGAGGATTTAGAGAATGCGGTCTTGGATTTCTTCGAGGGTTATCCTGTATCTCAGCACCTGAGGAGGAGATCCCAGTGAAGGAATGGATGAGTTTTGCCGACTTAGAAACTAGGACACATTCTTTGAATTTTTTGTGAAGTGTTTGGGTGATGTTATGCTGGTTAATAAGGGGCTGCCCTGTGCTCTGCAGTTGTTTTATGCATCATCAGTTAATTTGCCGTGGATCAGAACAAGTAGAGTTCTTTGGGAAGATAAGGTGCAGCTCTCTTGAACAGCCAGGTCTCTCAACCTGAATGCTTCCACACTGTAAGCATGTTGTTTGTTTTGGTTTGCCACATTCTAGGTTTTTTCTTTTTCTTTTTTCATTTGTTCATATGGGAATTGTTGTATGTGTGATTTCTCGCTACTATTTATTATAAGAAGCAGTTTTCTTTATAGCACCAAAATTCTCCTGGAGCAAATCTATTTGTGGCCTGAGTTAAATGCATTTGGAAAATGGAACGGGACAAGCTTTGATGATGTTGAAAAGGTGATAAATTTAAGGTTGGTTTAAATATATTTGGGTTAGATTAGACGTGGGTATTTTTCCATTGATCCAAGGAAATATGAATATTCGTTATTGGAAATGACTACTCAAACCTCTAACAAAGAACTGAAATCACAAAACCTGCATTTATTGAATATGAATCTGCGCAAGTTTTCTTTCCTAATTCCAATTAAATCTTCAGAAATGACGCTTAACCATGGTGCTTGTGACCATCTTTCAACAAGTCTGTTGTATTAGAACTTTTACAATTAGATAGTGCAGCTAGTACTTGCTCACTGCAACCTGTTTTGTGTCACTTGATGATTTTCCCTTTGATTTGTTTCTGTTTACCATTGATTTCAATAAAGTTGATACCAATAAGTTTCAAGGTTTAGATCTGTCACTGACAGAAATTCCTGCAAGATATGGCAAACGCTGAGACCTTTTTGTGCGAATAAATTTGGAAGCTTTTTATGCCATCTTTTTTCCTGAACAACCTGATCTCCAGCTGGCTTTAAGGTAGCTTTGACAATTTGTTGATTCAAATCCCGGCTTGGTGGGGCATGCTATGAATTCCTGCTAGATATAGCTGTAACTGAAGCCTTTTTCTACCAAAAACTTTTCTTCTTTTCTTTCTCAAAACTGCTAATTGATTGATAGGAATTCTCTCCACGTGGGGGTTTGGACCTACATGCTCTCTTTAGAGGGAGTGTTATTCTTGCCAGCTGATCCAGAAATTTATTGATTCAGTTTGAGCTTAGGGTTTGATGTGTTTTTCTATTTCTCTCGAAACCAGGCTAGTAGTTTAGTCTATGCTTGGTTTGCTTGAATTTGGTGACCCAAGTGCAGATATATACTGTGTTTTTTTAATTTTAGATAGCTGGACATTTCATGAGATCTGGTTTCAAATTGAAGCACGTAGCAGCTTGCAAATGAGGTATACCACCCAGACTAGACTATATCCATCCGGAAAGAGGTTTGGCTAGCTGATGTTTGAATGGTTTCCATGAGTTTTGTCATCTGTGCAAAGAAGGAAACTCGTCACCCTTCAATCTGGGACAAATCCTGTCATCAGCATAGATTGATGGCTGGTTGTCTGATATTGAAATGAAATGGAAACTGAATTCGCCTAATTGTCTCTGCCTCCAACAAATCATCAAAATTGTGTGTGGACTGGAGACAAGCAGGAAAAAAAGATAGGGAACAGGTCTTATACAGTTGTTTGTATGAATCTAAACCCAAACTGGCAGGGGTTTTGCCTTTGTTTAGTTCCCGTGTCCTCTAGGGTAGTGGACTACAGGCCGACTCTTTCTTAAGCTGGCAGAAATAGTCGAGACATCTTACCATCTGGGGCATCCCTTGATTGAGTGCTGCAAATTTGTGTCTTAGATACATGAACAGCAAACAGATCATGCCTTGAATTGAAGTGGTAGAAACTGGGTTCGAATCGCAAAGGACAGCATTGTTTTTGATGTAAAATAGAATTAAACGAAGAGTAAAGATAAAACTAGTTTGGAACTGAGATTTCGTCAGAGGTGCAAGTGTAAGTTGGAATAGTTTTTTGAGGTCTGGAAATGCTGTTTTGGGAGCATTTCTTGGTATTCCATTAATTGATGGCATTCAAAAGAGATTGGGAAGTTAGTTTTTGTTATTCTCTCTTGTACAAATGAGGAATTCATCTCTTCTCTCAAAAATAATGGATTTAATTGTATCCCACAAGAGTAAATATCCCGAAAATGTTCAAATCAAGCCAATCACAACAAGGATTTAATTGTATCACACAAGAGTAAATACTCATGCTGAAGCATTTGAACAACGCCTTTGAAGTTACAAGCAGAAGGGGAGAATCAAGTGCTAGAATTTAAGAGATCTATCCTATCTATTTTCTATATTTTATGTAGTAATCTGGACCTTAAAACTTTCCGTCTCGATATTTTATCTAACTTAAATTTAAAATTAAATCATGTAAAAATTACATTAACATGACTTAGTCAACTTAAAAAATTCAAAGATAACTCGGATAACTGTAAAAACCATTATTTAACTTAAAAAAAATTCAAGATAACCTTTTTATATATATTAAAATAACACATATTGGATCGACCAAGATTTCGCAACTTAACATATCAATTTCATGATCTGATTAATGGACACTATTAGGTTTAAGAATTTTGCTTTTTAAAAAACTATTTTTTATTTAATTATATGATAACAAAAATAAACGCTTATAAAATTATATACAAATATAGTAAAAATCAAATATTCATGTTTGTATTGTGATAATCTTGTAGAAAACAAACTATAATTATTTATAAAATCAAATATTCATGTTTTTATAATTATTATTTTTTTAATGTATGAAAAGTGAACATATGATCTATTTTTTATGCCAAGTGTACCATTTTTTTTTTCTATTTTATACACAAATTTAAAAATTGATATAAAATTGGCAAAAAATAAAATAAAACACTATAAAAATATACAAAATGCGGCTAAATATTTTTATAGGTATGAGATCTGCTAATATATCTATTCAAATACACATAATTATAAATTTATAATGACTACGATAACACAGACAAAATGATAATAATATAATCAAAATACTAAACAATTTACTATATACTAATAATCCAAGCATGCGAAGAGTTATAAAGCAACAAGCATGCAGGCCAACGGTCATCTTCTATTTTATCCAAATTTGCTTCAGCCGAATCCCCTGCTCTGCTAAATCCTTTAGATGCTTACTACCATAGAAAGTTGTTCGTCAAATCCAAGCATTCGTGGGGACCCAAAATAAATTCTGAAAGGAGAATTTGTCACTGTAAAGGGCCATTTGAACTTGTGTTTAGAACCGTATTTCTAAAAAAATTAAAATGTTTTTTTTTAAATTAATTTTTATATATTTTAAAATTATTTTTAATGTATTGATATTAAAAATAATTTTAAAAAAATAAAAAGAAATATTATTTTAATGTATTTTTAAATGAAAAATAATTTGAAAAACAATCTTTAAACACCTTATTTGTATTTTTATTCAAAAACCCCCCACATAATCTTCCTTCCAAGTAAAAACCAGAAGCACTCATGGCATTTTTTCTTATAGTTATCATTTCCCGTATGCGAAAACATGGCTGGAGAAGCACAAACCATAAAGGCATAAAAAAACTAACTAATAATGCACATTCAATGATTACTGTAACAAGTACACAGAAAATTTATCTAAAAAAGTACTCAGAAATACCACGAACAAGAATGATAAACAAGAATTGAAGAAAGAAAAGGTCATCCTATTGCAATCCCAAAGTGGACTTTTTCTCTGTATAAGTTTGCTCCTGCAGTAATTCTCGATGCAGATTTAGGGTGGTCATTGCAACAATAACAGATGATAACACCAACCTTAGAACATAAGAATTGAGACTTGGATTATTCTGTCTTATCTTCTTCCAAATCACCATTAGATGCTCCATTGCTGGTGTGCACTGGTATGGGTTCTGGCGAACTTCTAACATCCTTAGAAGGTATTGTGGATGGTTTAATGAGTGTTAAAGTGCCATCATCCCTGTCAAACTCATCGCTTGCATCATCTGAGTAAGCGTATCTGTCAAGAAAGCAAGAAGGTAACAAAAATATGGCAAAGTCAATGTCCTGACCTCAGACGATGATAATCCAAGCTGTGGCAGTGTTCCGTAATAAGAGCACAAGTTTTCTTTAAAAAACAATGATATTCATTCCATATAGCACAAAATGCACCCATGTTTATATGGAAATCACCATTTATTACAGCAAGACAGGAATGCTTAATAACCGAAAGACAGCAGAAGATGAATACAAGTGCACAGCATGTTGGGCAGGTATGGTTGTCAGTTCCATAACTCTTTACACGAATATAATGGTATGAGAATATTACATCTAAGGGTTTTTTTAATGCCATTATGAAGTTATAAAGTGCATATTTTTAATATCAATCCAAGCAAACTGTAATTCTATCATTAATTTTCCTGTTGTCCTAAAAACGTTGACAGTTAATGAAGTTGACTGAAAACACTTCTCATACCCAGAGGTAGCTGGAGTGTATCTTATTCAATACACCGGTTTCATACATGGGCTAAGCACCAAGTTTTCATAGGCAATTACTGGGGCCTATTAAGAATTAACATCTTTTGGAGGTTGAAAGAGATTTAACAGTGACATTACGGAAAAAAAAGGAGAAGGTCTTGCAAATGAACTGTCTTACCGCATTGAGTTCTGGGAGGGAGCCCAAAGAGCACAGATGATGCATAGAAGAGAAAAGGAAAGGAGTTGCCAGAAAGCTGGGATGACCCATGCATTCTGCCACTGCTCATTGTAAACATCTTTTGACTTGAAATACAACTGCAAGTAGACAACTTTAAACTTTAGTAACAATGAAATTCCATGAATGAAGTTAGATCTGCAAAACATTGCACAGACAGTTCTTCCTTATCCTCAATTTTGATAAAAACTGCAAAGTTATACTCGTACAATACAGTTAATTTCAAATTGTCTTATCTTAATCACAATCTAAGCCGTCTCATCCTAGATGGCTTACAAAATCATGGAAGTCAGCAACAAATATAGTTTTACATTTCAAAAACATTGCTGACACACACACACAAAGAAAGAAAGAAAATGAATTTTCTTTTCGTTCCCTTCCAAATTATGTAGTGCTAGAAGCACTTATTTAGCTTACAGCAAAACATTGCAAGTAGTGAGAGAAAGTTCCATGGATTCTTTATGCTTTTACAATAAGTTTCTGTAGAATCATTGTCCAGTGACAAGGAGAATAAAACAACATGTTGGCATTAAGCCTCATCTTCTTTACTTATATAGTCAGAGATTAACGTATACCTCATAGCATATCCAACCCACTGACACAATAACAGCTACTACCAGAGCATTAGTGAATTTCCGGTATATATCCAGCTTGACCATCATCCTCCTAGCCTGAGACATCAGATGAGGAAGAAAACGTTACTACTCAAGTTCACTTCAACTGTATTTGAACACATACACATGTAGTATCAGAAACTTTGATGTTTAAATGCATGTTATGTGTATGATGATCCAGATGCTCTGCTTCTGAATAGATTTTATAGATTATCAAATCATCTGATACAGAGGTTATCAAAAGTAGTTCACATCAACATGAGAAATACTTAGTTAACACCATATTTAGTCCATATGTTTAAAGAATGAAATGCTATGTTGTCCAACATCTAATAATAGCTTTAGGGGGTGTTTGGAACAGGGATAGATATTGCTTTTCAAAGTGTTTTTCGTTTGGAAATTTATCAAAATATTATTTTTTAAAAATTTATTTTTGACATCAGCACATCAAAACGATCCAAAAACAAAAACAAATAAATTTGAAGCAAAAACAAATTTCAAATTTTTTCAAAACTCCGGTTCAACCACAAGACCAAACACCCCCTAATAGTCATGGGTAAATTAGTAATCCATCTAATCCAGTATCCACTACATGCTAAGAAAAAAAGAGCATTGCTGTAAAATAAACATCACTCAGAATGGCAAACCAGGTACCTGAAGCTTACTTAAAGTGGCAGAAAGTGACTTAAATATCCAAATAATGATGAAAGCATCCAAGAAAGCCACGGGAAGAACCAAAAAAAGTTTGGCCTTGCCAGAAAGGTCACTAACAGCACCAACATTTTCTACTAATTCAAGCACTTCAGATGCCACAAAAAAGGTCACTCCAACCAATAGCACCTTCGATGTAAGACCACCTAAGGTAGGTCTCACAACACCATAGCCCATTGAAACCATCAAGATGACAAGGCGTGCAACTGAACGTTTAATAGTACCAAAAGTAACTGCCCATACAGTGATACCAGTTGGCCTAATTCCAGTCTCATTGAATTCAGCATAGTCAAAATACCAGAAAGCCATCTCGAACATGCCTAGTGTTATCACCAATGTTATGCAGTTTTGCAATGGAAAAACTTCTTTCCAGAATCTTGCATACTGAGAGAACCAGAATAATCCAAGTATAACAAAAGCAAGGGACATGAACCCGTAAAATTTCATGAGTGGTGCCATTCTACCAGGTAAATAACCACTGGGATTTTTCCATATAGTATTCCCCTCTACAACTACCTCTTTAAGATTAGGATCACAATGCATGAAATACAAATTATACATCCCAGTTCTGGAAATCTGTATTGATTTTGATGGCAATGTTGCAACTAGCTCGTCTGCATAGAATGCAACACCAAAGACCTGAGGCCAGCCAGGATTTTTAGTTGATGGGCGATGAATGATTTCTCCTTCTGAACACACACCCAACTTTGCAAGATCAGCTGTGCAGCAGACAGCTCTTTGACCACCATAGGCAGAACCCCCAATTGACTCTCTATCTTCTACCTCAAAAACAATAGCTTGTACCAACCCCGAACTAAAGTTGGAAAATTCCTGGGTTCTCTGGAATGTAATCTTTTCAAATCTGGTGACAAATGACCACATAAAATTAGTCATCGGGAATAAATGTAACTGAAATATAAAGCATGATGCTGTGTTTTAGACAACATAACAACCCAAATTATACATTTCATGCTGTATGATAGTGAGTTGAATTTCTTAACATACAAATACAAGGTCCTGAACAGTCCCAAATTGAACCAAGTACCAGAGGCCCAGGTTAGAAATTTGAACTACTGAGCTCAAAAGCATCAAATCCATATTATTCCTATGCTTGCATGATTCAATACCACATTAAATCAATTAGTTATTATCAAGAGCATTATCTACTCCAATTCTGAAACTTGAATCACAATGGAATACCATTATTAGATTATTGAAACCAAAAATATAATTGGCGTGACCCATGACTTGTTCTTCTCAGCAAACCCCAATTTTTGTTCTCATTTCTACATCGCATGTGTAAAGCATAACTATTTATACCCAAAGATGCAAGAGATCTGATCATAATTACACTAACACACACATAGAGATGTAAGGTAACTATACAAATTGTTGAGAAATAAATTGGAATTACCGTATATAAGAGTCCCCATTAGCAGGAAGGACACTCTTCTCATTGACATTTTCAGAGGCAGAAGAGTAAATCCCTTCACTGCCGCCGTGAACCACGAAGGCATTCCCTTTGCCCACAAACCTCTCCCCTTTATACTCGTGAACTGAACCTTCAACTATCAAGCTCGTAAACAACCACACACAAAACAATATAGATTCATAGACCCTAAACATCCTTACAGAGAAAGATAGAAAATGGGTTTGCGTGCGTGTCTTGGTCTTTCTGGATCTGCAAGTTGAGATCTTGCTGCTGAGTAGCTAAAACAAGAGACACAACGTGTCAAAGCAGTAAAAATGAAGTGTGGAATTTAACAGTGATGGATCAGCTGCTAGATTTGAGTATTAAATTTTGGGTTTGGGGAAGTGATACTATATCTTACACGTAGCAGCTACTAAATAACGGAGCCATTGGATGCTTGAACATTTGGGTTTTGGATTATGTGTGTGGTTGTGATTTTGTTCTGCACCGTGTGTTCTGTGTATATTATTGTGTGGAAAAGAAACAAAGCTGTCGGTTTCTGGTTTTATATACTGTCTTTTTCTCGAGGAAAATGATTAAAAGTGATTGTAATATTTTTCAGACTAATGATTTGAGGCAACATATGTTTCCTAACATGGATTGTGTGTACACTGACAGATACCGTTCATTCATGTTTTAAGAAATATGTGTTTGTTACATGGTGAACGTGATTTTTGAAAAATAAAATTTAATGTATTAATTATTATTTCTTACAATATTAACACATTATAATCATAAAAAATTAATGATTTAATATTAGTGAAACACACTAATATTAAATCATTGGTAAACACTAAGGCATGCATTTAAAAACAGAAATTGTTGCATTCCCAAACACTAAAGCATGTAAAAGTTTAGCAGTGAAAAATATTGGTAAAAACCACGATCCAAAAAATATTTAGAAAAATAGATGGTTAGATTATATGTTTTAGGTTTTAAAAATTATGAATTTAGTTTAAATTTAATAATTTATTATGTGAATTTTCCTTGTGTTTTAATTGTGAGTTGCGGATGAGACTTCTGCTCCCTTTCTAAATATTTTATAAACAGTAACATTTTACCCTTCGTACTGTGCTAATGTTAAGAAACACTCATAAAAGAATCTGAACACCACCCAAGCTTTAAGTTGAGGGATTTTTCTTGAAAAAATGTTGCAAGTAAAGCTGATAATAGTACCCCACTTTCGGATCTAACTAGGTCAGCTAAAAAGGCAGCACATCATTTTCTTCTTCTTTTTCCTTTTTCTGTTTCCATACAAAAAAGTTACATGTTCCTTGATTTCTTGCGGTTCCTTTAAACTTCACTACATTGAGTTCTTTGGCAAGAAGACACCAGGTTGGAATGACGTAGGTTTCTCCCTCCCCGCCCCTGCGAGTGGAATTTGAGGCTTCTAGAGACCGTTTGTTTGCGTGGTTGCTTCTGCGTTTGAAGCAACCACAGCAAATATAATGTTTGGTAATGTTAAAAACGCAAAAAATAACTGGTGGGATCCATGTCAATTCACGTTTTTAACGCAACATTAACGAAGCAGCTCCAGGCTGCTTTTTTACATTTGGGATTCGTGTGCACAGTGCAATTCACTTGCACTGTGCGCGCCAACAGTGCAATTCACTTGCACTGTTCGGGTGATTTTTTTTTTTTTTTTAGTGTGTATAGTTTTTGTATATTTTTTTTTTTAAAAAAACTAATTTTACATTCTCATGTAAATAATATTTTTTTTTCTAAAAAACTAGTATAGAGCGAATTAAATTCACTTGCACTGTAATATCAAATTAATTTTATTCCTGATAATATTTTATCTAATTTTATTGCACGCTCAAAAAATTATAGAAACTGTAGTTCTTGTCGAATGAATTTTGTACATAATGAAATTGTAGATGGTTTAATGGCATAATAAAAAATATTTTATATAAAGTATTATTTATTTCATGAATTAATAGTAATAGTTAAATCTACAATATTTAAATTAAAAATCATCAATTTTAATATATATTTTTTAAAATTATTTTATAACTTTAATTTCAAAAGCATTCTTAACCAAACACATTAAATTACTTTTTATTCAACCTCAATTTCAACCACAGTTTTAACCAAACACCTATTTTTTTAAACCAACCTCAATTAAAAGTACTTTTTATAAAACAACTTTTTTCAAACCACAACCACAACAGCTACAGCAATACCAAACACACTCTAAATCGAATTTTATCGTACAGCTACGATTTTGGGCTATCAATTCTAATTTGTACTTCAAATTTTGGAAGGCTATAGAATAATAATTAAGAAAAAATATATTAAGCCTGCCTTGAAACACCTTATTTCCAGATATAATCCTGCAACTCTGGTCACCTTCCCCCCAAATTTCCTGAGCTGCGCGAAATAGGGAATTGTAAATAGGGAAATACCTCCTGCTAAGGTAATGAAAAAGGTGAGAAACTACGACTTCAAAGATGCATTTCAGAGGTGCTATTTCAATTTTCTGGATGAAGGATCATTACAACTGAAAAACTGCAGGAACAACTTGGTTGTCAATGGAATCGGTGCACAACATCCGGTGATCCAAATTTGAACATGAATGAAATCCAGAAAGCAAGCACTGATTAAATTTGTCACGTACATTCTTTGCAAAATGTTACAGAAACTTCGACAAAATAACATCCACCCTAATCATATCACCTACTCCACTGCCCGCTAAAATATGTGCGGATCACATAGCCTGGATGTAAGAGATGAACTAATCCAAATCAAGGAACTCCATTCTTTTCCTCATTGTACCTTTGAGATCTGTAGCCTCCCTTTCTGCTTTCTGTGCCTGCAAAAAATTACAAAGCAACAAAATTAACACAGTAGGTAATACAGATCACAAGTAAGCCAGCATCTTTGACCCTCTATAGGAGATGAGAGCATTAAGAGAAATTTTATGAGAGCGAAGTTCTGACATCTCTTGTTAGTTCAGCAACTGTGCCATGTTCTTTTATGCAAAAACAGTGGTTACCTTTGGGTGTACCTGCTTCGGTGCTTACATCATAATTTTTCCCTCACACACATCACGATTATAATTAGAAGGAAAATAAGGGATGTTATTTGTTAAAATGGAATAAAGTTCTAACACCTGAATAAATTAGGTTCAATAGGCAGGGTGTAGTACTAACTGGAGAACGAACAGCAAAGCTAAAAGTTAAGTGTTTAATTCAAGAGGAAAAAATCACCAAATACAATTCATGTCTCATCACTCAGGAACTTGACCAATATAATGGAGGCAGAAAAAAAGTCAGTCAGAAAGTTCAGTTACTGATTAGAAAAAAACATCAATGAGCCATTTAATAACAAAATGCTTATTCTTGGCATATTTAACATCAGAACCACAAGTGAGAACGCAGTTGTGCACATACAAAGCTATGTTCCTATTGTCCCCTTCAGGGGATTGCTGTGTCCCAAAACCTTGCCCATAATGTCAAAAGGCATACCACAAAGCCGGCTTCCAGACCTATCAAGTTTATGATTAACAATTTTTTTGTAGACTCTATGCTAGAAAAAAATTGGTAGGATGAAAGTAATTGGGCCTCAAGTGATCTATCAGTCTTTGGAGTTAACTTTATCAACAAAATACCAAATTGAGGAACACTTACCCTTTTAATTTCTGCTTCTGAAACACGAGTCATATGTGGTGGAAGTTCCTCCCTCTCCAAATCCTGAGAGAGCAAAATGCAAATTGTAGAAGAATACCATACAGTATGCTACCATATAATATATTCACAGCAACCAAAGAAACCAATCAAATTGTACCAGCTCCCCAATTAAGACAACATTCTCGCCACGAATTACATATAGACCCAAGTGGATGTCGCAATAAAGGTCGCCAACAATAGCTCTTTCACATGCACCTTCAAGAACAGCATTGGCTGCACACAGTAAATTTTTATATTTTCAGACATCAGAGAAAAAATATAATAGCAAGTAAAACTAGGAACAATAAGAAGCAGAAAATTTACCAAATTGGTCAAAAGAACGAAGTATTCCCATGAGCTTTCGGCCATCTCGTAGAAGCACAAGAAGCTTCTCTGAAGCATGAACAAAAGAACGAGACCCCAATCAAATATGAACAAAGAAAAAGTACTCAAAAGTCCAGAACACATATATTAATCCATTTTGTATCTGAATTTCATGCAGAATTTTGGTGCGCAAAATTCTAGTGTTATATTGTCTCAATTTCATTCATATATCAAACATGACTACTAGAATGAAATAGAATTGGAAATCATCAAGACAACTCTACAGAAGAAAATGTGGATGACATAGGACCATGAACCCATTTTAGTTCATTGGCATACATCTTGTGCATAACTTATAACCCATTATTTTAATACATTCTTTCAAATCAATTTCAATTGAATGAATATATATATATATATATACACACAAATATATATCCCAAAGTTGGGTTTGACAAACTGCAACATTTTGGATTACAAAGCCTGAAACAAGCATGAATGTACTAGGGTTCAGCAATATATATCAGGAAAGCTCAACGACGGCCAAAGCAAATAAACAAAGCTCCCAACTTTTATTCAGAAAGAAAGGCTGTTAGACAATTCATCGACAGTTCATTCCAGAATCTTGAGCAAGGAGGAAATGGATGCACAAGAGGAAATGGAAGCAAAAACTTTAGGAAACGCTACTAAACAGTACCACTGGCCAAAACATTAAGGCCATGCTGAGATATGTCCACCGATTTCAATTGGAAGAAAAAAGGCCCTAATCATTTTTCATAACAGCATGTTAAAGAGTACAAATCCATGAAATAAATTAGCTCTTGCGATACCAAAAGCATCCTCACCAAAAAAAAAAAAGAACCAAACTGCACTGAAGAAACAAAATCACATTATGAGCAATAATCAAGATTAATGAACACACTGTTTTACAACTCTGCTCAACTGAACAAAAACTATAAGCCAATTGAAGTATTAAACGCAGTGAGCTATAAAGTTCAATACGGAGTCAAAACAACCACAAAATAGCACAATCTTGCTAAGATAAACAATATGATTTGACGAAATCCAAACAATTCCAATAACAAAATACGAAAACTGGTAGAACCCATCAACACAAACATATGCAAGCAACTACTTTTTCCAATTTTTTGGCATGAATACAAAAAAAAAAGGTCTTATTTTTAGGCAATTCTTGTAAAGTTTACTTTAAACGCAGAAACAATCCAAAGAACACTGCAAAAGGGAGAGGAAGAGACAGAAAGAGAAAGAGCTTACTATCAAGATAGCTAGCAAGAGAAGTAGAGAGGTAGATATCTTCCGGGCCTGCCCAAGACATCGTTTGATAATGGTTTCAAGGTAATTACTCTAAGTTGTAAACTTTTCGGTGCTCCAAAAATAACCGAAAAATTCTCCAAGTAGCAAACCACAAAATATGGCATTGGCTGCCTCCAGATTCCTCCTTTTTACCCTGAGCCACACACAGACGCAACAGCAACAACAACAGCAACAGCAGCAACAACAACTCTCTCTCTCTCTCTCTCGCTCTCTCCAATCCAAAACAAAAGGGATTAGAATCAACCCACCAACAAAAACGAAAACCCTAACACCAAGAACTCCCCCCTTAATTTTTCAAGAATTCAGATTCCAAAATCCAACTGTATTATTCATGAAAGATAAGAAAAAAGAAAACCCTTCAATTGAATACTGTGGTACGGATCCAAGAAAAAACTAAGGAAGAAGTAAGTGGTGGGTTTGTAAAAGATAGGCACTCAGATCCAGTCGCACCGGGAGAGATTAGGAGAGAAAGAGGAAAAGGAAAATTAAATGTGGGAAATTGTTTTTATTGAAGGAGATGTTGATGTTTTTATTTTACTGACTTAGGGTTTGGTGGTGCTTTTTTTTATTTTCATGATGGAAGTGGGAGTTGAAGATATGAGAGAGAAGGTGCTCTTTTTTCTGTTCTTTTGCTTCTTGCTCTCCCATAGGGTGTAGGTTGGCTCTCTTTTATTGATTGACAAAATCTTCTTTTTTTCTCAAGATAATCATACACCTTTATTTTACCAATAAATAAATTATGGAGTAAAACTATATTTTCATAATTAGTGCTAATAATAATAATAATAATAATAATAATAATATTATTATTATTATTATTATTATTATTATTATTATGAGATGAAGATCGAGATTCAATTGTAGTAATATATTAATCCAATAGCCCTTGTGTGCTAACCAATGTATCCTTTTTCAAAGACTCTTGTATCATAGAGACATGTGAATACGACGGCACACAGGTTCTGTATTTTTTTCCTATAAAAAATATATTAAGGCATTCCAATTGTGTTTTTTTATAAAAAAAAATCAACAATTTGTCTTATAGTCCTCATTCCAACCCCAACCCGTATAATAGGTTGATTTTATTTTAATTAAACAATAAAAAAAAAGATAATGATAATACATATATATATATATATATATATAAATTAAAAAATGATCAATACAACTTGAAAAGGAAAACCTCTAAAATGATGAGATTGAATAAAAAAATTAAACATGTAATTTAGGTAATAAAAAGTGTACCAACCTGAGTCAACCCACCAAACAAGTTGCTCATATCATGTGATTGAGATAACCTACTAGGTAATAAGCTATTTTAAAAAAAAATCAATATTAAATGATAAAATAAAAAATAGGTTAAAAAAGAAAAAAAAAAGATACTGACCAGTATTAACTTTTAAAACGTATGACTCAGGTTATAAGACATGAAACGCTACATATGAAAAAAATAGTTGTAATTACACAAAAAGATTAAAAAATCAGAAATTAAAAGAATGAGTCCCAAAACAAATAAAAAACAATACATGAAAAAATAGAATTTAAGAATAAAATTAAAAAAAAAATCTATAAAGAGCCAATGATAAAAATAAAAAAAAGCACCAAATCCTAAAAAAAATAAATATTTAAGAGTTGTAATTAACCAAACACATGTAGATTATTAATCAGAAAATCACTTTTTTTGTAACATATATTGATTTCATTGTAACAGGCATGCTAGCGTGGCATTCATAGATCAAGTGTCATGTCAACGAAGTTGTTCACATGTGAGGAAGGAGTCATGGCAAGTACTTTTAGATTTAAATTTAGCACTTTTATCTCCACGATCTCTAGTCGAGAAGAAATATATATTGTTTATTTTTTTATTTTAAAAATATTAAAAAAAATTCAAATTATTTTTCTTTAGTATTTTTATATCATTTTGATTTATTGAGTTAAAATTATTTTTCTACAAAATATATAATTTTAATATTTTTTAAAGTAAAAAATACTTGAAAAACAAGGTTAATCACATTTTTAAACACTTTTATAATATTACTTAAAAGTGTTTTTATTTTTTATTTAGAAAGAAAAAAGGATTTGTTTGCTATCCTATCACCATTGCTAGGTTAGGTTTCCAACCAACCTCGCAAGATGAATGCCAAAGTAAGTTTTCAAGAGCTAATTAAGATTTAAGTTCTATCTATCTTTACAAATCAAATAATTCAAATATCTATCTATCTATCTTATACTTGTTTTTTTAGTGGTTGTGTTCACTCAGATTATTTTTTTATTTATTTTTTAATTATTATTTTTCAATTTCATCCTTCAATATTGGATTGATTGAGATCAAACTTTATAATTTTCTTTGATTTACTTTCTATAGATTATCCCGGTCTTTTGACCTGGGTTTGGAAAGTTAACCCGGGTTGACCCGAGTCATTTTTTTATCTTTATTTATTTATTTATTTTCAATTTAATCCTTCAGAATTAGGTTGATTAGGATTAGGAATTAGGATTTATAATTATTTTATTTACTTTTTATGGCATTATCATGATATTATAACTCGGGTCACGGTTTAAGCCGGTTGACTCAGGTTTTTTTGTCCTTTTTTAGTTGAATTTATGTTTTAATTTGATCCTTCAATATTATGTTATTTGGAAATTAGACTTCATACTTTTTTTTATTTGCATTTTATGAGGTTATCTTAATATCATGATCTCGGTCACGGGTTTGATCGATTGACTCGAGTGGTTTTTTAAGTTTTTTTAATTAATTTTTTTTAATATCACCCTTCAATATTGAGTTGATTGGAAATTGATTTTTAAAACTTGTTATGATTTGCTTTCTATGGAGTTATCCCGGTCTTATAACTCATGTTTGGCAGGTTAACTTGAGTTGACTCGGCTTAATGTTTTAGTTAAATTTTGTTTTAAATTCTGTCATTCAACATTGGGTTGATTGAGAATTGAGTGTAATAATAACTTTTTATTTATTTTCTATAGGGTTATCAGGGCCTCAAGATCTAGGTAGTGGATTTGACAGGTTAACCTGAGTTGATCCGAGTCGATCTAATATGTTATCATTTTAATATTTTAAAAAAGATGCTATCCTAATTTTTTTAAAGTGAAATTAAATTTTTATTGGTAGTTTGGGTTGTCTTTGAATATGTCAAGTCGATCTCCATATAATTTAATTTTTTTTCTTTACTAAAAAATACATTAACAATACTTGAATATATTTTTTTCATTAATTTTTTTTTCAAACTACAATATAGCACGAGAAATAATTAAGTAAAGAGCTAAAAGGTTTTATGCAAGATTTTAATACCAGTCTTTGGGCTATTTTTAGTTCTCTAACAAATCTCTTGATATCATTGTTGGGTTATTGAATGTTTTTTTGATATTGTCATAACTTTTATTTTTTAAAATATTTTTTAAATTAACTTTTACATAAAAAAAAACATCAAATTAATGTTTTTTTTATGATTTTGATATGTTAATATAAAAAAATAATATATATATATATATATAAACATTATTTTAATATTTTGTTCAATTAAAAAATATTTTACACCACATAACACTCATTGAATCTAATTGTATACTTTGATTAAGATATTATTTTCTTCAATAATTGAACTAAAGATCATTTTCATTAAAAAATATGATAAAAAAAATAAAAATACACATAAATAGTTTATTTTATGAGACCGAAAGTGGGTTTCACTTTGAAATCATGATACAATATCTTGTATAATATTCTCAGGATTTTTTCTTGTCATATTTTCTTTATATTTAACATTATGTTTCGTGAATCTAGGATATATAAATTCTTACTAGTATCATTATGTCTTTTAATGCAAAATAAATATAATTTAAATGACATTTAAATAAAGCATATAAAAATGTGTTTCGCCATGTAAGAATTTCTTTCACCCACCAAGGCAAATCGAAACAGAATAATCGATCCCCGATCGACTGAAAGAAACAGGGTTCTTTTCAAAGACCTTGAAAACAGGGTTCTGTCAGTTTTATATTATTAACGTCAAGATTATGTATATTACAAAGAGAAAACATAGCTACGAGAAAAGGGCGTGGTGAAAGAGGACTGAAAAATGTAGGGAATGTCTAGCTCTATGTATCCTGTTAACATGTGTTGCCCTGAATTCACAGATTCAAACATGGAAAAAAGAAGAAAAAAAAAAAGGGGCCGGGGAAGAACCGTAAACTAGATGATAGCTAGTGACATTCTTGATCAAAAAATGCTCTCCTTGTCCTCATGAATCCACCCTCGATGTAGCCGTGACATTATTGATGGCTTTTATGGTCTTGAAATTTCATCTCTTTAGTCCATAATTCCAAGTATCTCACTAGCTTCAATCCACATCTGAATCTGGAATTTGAGTCATTTAGCATCCATGTCAGAGATCAAATTGCCTTGATAATGTGAGTATGCACAGGGATAAAACTTTACATGTCTATATTTGTTTTTGGACAATAGTTATAATATTTAGCCAATTTTGATATTTGAAGTTCTGGTTTGGTGAAAGTTCTGCAGTGCTAGTATTGAACAAAGCTGAGAAAAAGGATCTTCTTGTACATACCTTGTAATACGAATCCTTTAATGGCATGAAGATTTAAATCTCTAGCACAATATCTGCATTAAAATTGAAAAACATGATCAGCACGTTGATAGTAGAACTGGATCTTCATCATATATCTCATTTACATGGTTTTACATGTCTTGACACCCATGAAAAAAAAAAAACTTACATTCTGAATCTGTCTTGACCCATTTAGATCCATTACTGGTCTTGTCCCGCTTCTCATCATCTTCCTTGTCCTTCTTCGGAGTACTTCTGTCCTCAATATATTTCTTCATTGATGATGCCCGGGAAGTACTCTGTGGGTTAATCTTCTTGTGAAGCAATGTTCTCAAAAGCTGTTTGCAAGTATAACAACAACCTTCAGCAGTCGTATAAATTATATATATTGAGGAGTGAAATAGTCTTGGCATGAAGAAATGTTTTTGTCATGAAAAAATGCATACCGACTGATGGAAATGCATGTAAATGAATAAAGTAAGCCTGAGTTCGTGAGTATACCTTCTCCATTCTTGATTCATGAAGAGTGTCTCTCAAACTTGGTTGTGGAGCAAACCCACTTGTACAAACAAATATCTTCTTGAGAAGGAAAGAGATCGATCTCTTCCCAATAGCTTTCTTCTTATTATTGTTTTCACAGATGTCTTTGCATCTGCCAAGTATGACACTGATTGTCCTCTCAATATCATCCTCATGGTTATCCACATCGCTAATCACTGTATTGCTGATTCTTCTATCAACCTCCAAGCTTGACGGGCAATTAAGAAATCTATCCAATGGAAGGTTTGCAATTTCCTTTTCCTTATCTTGAGAAGATGGCTTTCTTGTTAAAAGCTCTGTCAACTCTTTCTGCAATTTCCCGATTTCCTCAGGTGTGAAATCTTGTAAATCATCGGACGGAGACGGGTCCTCTTCAACATCTTGGATTTCATTATTGTCTCGAAGTTCGTTGTTGCCAAAGGTTCCAATTGCAAGCAGGCCATGAGGCCAATCGCTAAATTCCTCTCGGGACTCTTGCTTCACATGCTCTGTCCAATAGACAAAAGAAAATAATTGAGCGATAAATTTAAGATGCAAACATCTGCTGAGAAGGTAGAACGAGTAAGAAAGTAAGATTTGCAAATATAGAAGGGGTGAATCTGCAATTCAGACAAAGTGTTCAATATTTATCAATTCCATCCTCACTCTTTATTTTTTCCCTTCCGAATCCACACTTGTTGATTTGTCTAATAAGCAATTGCGCTTATCAGTAGCATACTAGCATGCATTTCAACTGGGATTTTATATATATAATATATATATATATAAAAATTAGTATTTCATGTCTCCTAGTGTGGATACATCGGCTAACATTCCTTTGCTAAAACTTAATTTTAGAGAAATTGTTAAATTTACAAAACTAATTTATGCACGGACTGAATTAACGACGTTCCTCAAAATCAACCGAAATGCTGAAGCAAAGATATAAGATGGGTTTGAAGAAGGATCAGAGAGGAAGAGTTCTCGAGCAAGAACACTTCCATTAGATAGAAGAGTTGGAAGAATGCTTACGAGTAGCTGAAAGCACTGTGTTTGGTTTTCTGCAGTTCCCTTGTTTGCCATTAATCTTATTCTGCATCCAGCTGAACAGCTGCCAACAGCGAAAGAGAACCTCTCATCAAAACACCATTTATATATAAATATACGTGGGAGTGTGTGTAATATAGTTGACGAATCCGAATCATGGATTTGAAACGAGGAGGCCTCTAGCTCCATGATATATCTCTTCACTAACAAACAACTTACCTTCATTGGGAGCCTCTTTTCAGCGCAAAATATTAACGCAAAGGTGGTGTGGTGGGGAGTTGAGACTTGGAGAATGGTGTGTGTGAGAAACTGAAGCTTCCGAAAGCTAAACCTTAAACTAACTCGATGAGAAATCAACTTTAAGAGAATCAAAGCACAGGTGGGAGTTTGATGGATTTCATGACCGAGCCTTGAGCAGATTGTTCTTGGTTCAAGTTCCCAGAATCAACTTTTTTTTGCCACTCTAGCTATGTCCCCCAGCTCTCAATTTCCACCATTATATATATTCGTCGTCGTTTTCTTCTCTGGTAGCAATCAGTACATCACCTTCTCTCTTATAATCCAACTAATATACCCCCTGCCCTGCCCTACAAGCACATGAAAGACATTCTCCTTTTTTATTTCTTTGATTCTAGTACTAAACCCTCTTTTTTTAATAATATATGGCACATGTGGGAGGACGTTCTCCATGGAAGAACCTCCGAGCTTTGCTTCGTGGCATGATTTATGTCCACTTGAATATTAGCATGCAAATCTAAGGAATAATTTAATGGAGATACTGTGTTGAAATGATAATCTCCAAACACCTTTTCAAATGATAATCCAACGATGAAAGGATTGACACGAAGGGGAGTTTAATTAATGGAGATTCTGTATTGAAAGGTTCGCTTCTGTTCCTTTTCATCATGCTAACTATACTTTACTGGGCTGATTGGTACTGTCCAGTGCTTTTTAATAGTTTTAATGGAAGTTATTTTAATACATAATTCAAATAAAATATATACAAAAACAAATATGATCGCATTCCAAAACAGACAGGATTCATCAGGTTAACCGTCTGCTATTAGTTTGAAAGCAATTAGTATATACATAATAATGTATTGGTAGATGTGCTCTTCCTCTCTTTGTATTTCTAGAACTTGTACGGATCATTGGTCACCATTTGTTTTGCAGGACTAGACGTCCCATTGGTATTTGCTTCAAAATTTGTGAAATAAATGGGTGCTACTAGGCATTTATTATTTCAATGATACTCTTCTTATTTGTATTCTAGATCATTACACGCCCTACGTCGCGAATTAAATAAATTTTTTAAAATATACAAAATATTCAGGTATTATTTATGTGTTTTTTATTAGAATTTGTTTTATTACTATATAAGAATTATTCTGATATAATCTTATAAAATTTAGTTTAACTTAAAAAAAATCAAGACGATATTATTTTTTAAATATTAAATGACAATATGTTATATTAACTCGGATCAAATCAGGTTAACCTATCGAATCCGCTACCCTTGTCGTGAAATCCTGATAACACTATAGAAAGCAAATAAAAAAAAAACATATCAAACTTATTTCTCAATCAACTCAAAGTTGAATGAAGAAATTGAAAACAAATATCAACTAAAAAAGTGAGCTAAGTCAACTCGAGTTAACCTGTCAAGCTTTGATCATGAGACTGGAATAACCTCATAAAAAGCAAATCGAAGCAAATTATAAAGTTCAATTTTCAATCAACTCAATGTTGAAGGATACAATTAAGAAAAAAAAATCAATTAAAAAAACACAAAAAACCACATAAGTCAATCGAACAAACCCATGACTCGAGTTATAAGACCAGAATAAACTTATATAAAGCAAATAAAAAAAAAATTATGAAGTCTAATTCTCAATCAATTCCTGGTATTGAAAGATAAAATTGAAAACAAATCAACTAGAAAAGGACAAAAAAACCTCGAGTTAACGGGCCTAACTCGCAAAGTCATAAAACTGTGATTATCACATAGAAAATCAAAAAACAAAAATTAAGAAGCCCAATTATCAATCAACCTAATGTTGAAGAATTAAATTGAAAAAAATAAAATAAAAAAAGGACAGAAAAAATAACATAAGTCAACCTAGATTAACCTATCAAACCCTGGTTAAGAGACTGAGATAACTCTAAAGAAAGCAATTAAAAAAAATTATAAAATCTAATTTTCAATCAACCCAATATTGAAAGATAAAATTGAAAAAAAAAATATTCAAATAAAAAAACCGAGTTGATCTGTCTAACCTATAAAACTCGCGACCAGGGTCATGAGCATGTGATAACCCCTTAAAAAGCAAATCAAAAAATAATTATGAAGTTTTATTCCCAATAAACTCAATGTTGAATAATAAAGTTGAGAAAAAAATAATTAAAAAATAACAAAAAAATAACCCAAGTCAACATAGCTAACCCGCAAAACTCGCGACCCAGGTTATGAGACCGTAATAACTCCATAAAAAGTAAATCAAGATAAATTATGAAGTTTAATACCAAGTAAATCAAATATTGAAGGATGAAATTGAAAAAAAAAATTGAAATGAAAAAAAAAATCATGAAACTTTTGAAGACCAAATTGAAAAAGGATTGGCATTTTATTGTTCATTGTTGCAGTTAAAAGCCAAGCCATTTTAATATATATTAACTACATTATTGTTTGTGCTACGCTGCGGGTTAAATCAATTTTTTTTAATATAAAAAAATATTCAGATGCTGTTAATATGTTTTTTAATAGAAAAAAATTAAACTACATGAAGATTGACATGGTGTGAGTTGGTCAGCTTTGCAGGTCCAAAGACAACTCGGATGACCGATAAAAATATTGTTTGACTTAAAAACAATATTTTTTAAAATATTGAAATGACAACATATTATATCAGCTCAGATCAACTTGGATTAATATGTCAAATCCGCTACCCAGGTTATGAGACCCTAATAACCCTATACAAAGCAAATAAATAAAAAATATTAAACTCAATTCTCAATAAACACAATGTTGAAAGATGTAAATGAAAACAAAATTCAACTAAAAGAATGATTTGAGTCAACCTATGCTAGCTTATCAAATTTGGGTCATAAGATTAGGATAATCACATAAAAAGCAAATCGAAACAAATTATGAAGCTCAATTTGCAATCAACCCAATGTTGAAAGATGAAATAAAAAAAAAAATCAATTAAGAAAAAGACACAAAAAACACTCGAGTCAACCGACCAAACCCATGATCTAGGTCATAAAACCAGGATAACCTCATAGAACACAAACCAAAATAAACTATGAAACTTAATTCTCAATCAACCCAATATTGAATGATGAAATTAAAAAAAAAAAAAAGAAAAAGAAAAAAAACCTCAAGTCAATTGGCCTAACCCTTGACCCAAATCATAAGACCATGATAAATTCATAGAAAGAAAATAAAAAAAAAAATTATGAAACTCAATTCCAAATCAATCCAATATTAAAGGCTTACATTGAATTTTTTTTTTTAAATGACAAAAACAATTATGAAGTCAACTCTAGTTAACCTGTCAAACTCGGGCAAAAAAGCAGGACAACTCCATAAATAACAAATAAAAAAATTATAAATTTCAATTTTTAATCAAATCAATGTTGAAGGATGAATTTTAAAAAATATTTAATTAAAAAAATAACCAAAAAAAACCTAAGTCAACCAAGTTAACTCACAAAACTCGTGACCTGTATTACAAGACCATGACAACTCCTTAGAAATCAAATAAAAAAATAATTATGAACCTCAATTCTCAATCAATTCAATGTTGATTGATGAAGTTGAGGAAAAAATAATTAAAAAAATAATCCGAGTCAACACGGCTAACCCGCAAAAATCACAATGCGAGACATGAGACCAAAAAACTCTATAAAGAGCAAATCAAAACAAATTATGAAGTTCAATACCCAACAAACTCAATGTTAAAGGATAAAATAAAAAAATAAATATAAAATATAAAAAAAATCCTCACAAATATGAGGATCAAAGTAAAAAAGGACTTCGCTTCACGCCTATCATTGCTATAGTTAAAAGCCAATCACTTTTAGTATATGTTAAAGTAAAATAGGAAAAAACCAGAATAATTAATAATTAGCATAAGACCAAGTAGCTTAATCCAACCATTTTGTGACATAATTTGTGCACCATCAATCAAACACACACATGTTGGTCTCTTTTATTTTCAAGGGAGCAGCTACTTCAACAAAATATAGCAAGATTCTGTAAGAGACAAATGAACTGAGCTATCAAGAACCGAGAGCATGGACACCATGGAGGCAAAATTACATTAAGAAGGTGATGAAAGGAAGAACAAAAAAAACACTCGCAGCCTCACGGTAATGGCCCCCCTCGCCGACCAAATCGACACCTGAATCTTACCTGCCCCCAGTTGTCAAGCACCAAAAATCCCATTTAGATTATGGGCGGCATGATCTGCAGCGTATTTGAAAATATAATAATATTTTTTTAAAAAAATATTTTTTATTTAAAAATATATTAAAAAGTATTGTTTTATTTTTTTAAAATTATTTTTGATATCTGTAAATCAAAATAATCTGAAAATAACAAAAAAATATTAATTTAAATTAAATAAAAAATAAAAAAATTCAATTTTTTTTTGAAAATATTTTTAAAACATTAAAATAAAAAAATCTTTAATCTCGTGCGAAAAATAAAAACCAAAATCCATTGTCAATGTGTTATGAAATTAAGAGTACTTGTAATGTCTAAACACAAAAGGATTTTCATAAACCAAAGCACTTGACAATTGTTTAATAGAAAGCTATCACCAAGTTGCATAAAACCAATATCGAAATCAAATTAATTATTTAGTAGGTAGTTTAGTGGTAAGAGTTTGGAACTAAGAGATTTGTTCCTTTGTGATCTCAAGTTCAAGCATGGTGGTTGCTAATATGATGGCCACTGGAAGCTTACATAGTCGTTAACTTCAGGGCTCGTGGGATTAGTCGAGTTACGCGCAAGCTAGTCCGAACACCTATATTAATAATAATAAAAAAAAAAAACAAAATCAAATTACTATCTCTAGTTTCCAATTTTAATCACGAGGAATATTGTATTTATACATTTTATTTCAACTCTTTTTTCTCCCATTTTGAAGAATATATAGTAAGTTAAGCTGTCTCGGATATTTTTGTTGTGGGGTGTTTAGATAATGTAGTTGTGATTGCTTTTTAAAATATTTTTATTCTAAAAAGTATTAAAATAATATTTTTAATATCAGGACATCAAAATGATCTAAAAACACTAAAAAAATAAAATAAAAATAAAATTTTCAAAATTTTCAAAAACAAAAATAAACAGCACCGAAACCTTGTCTATTGATCTAAACAGATGAATTTAGAGGATCGTCTCCTGACGTATCGCTGATAGGACACCACCTCTCACGTGATTGGTCCACTGAAGTGTGTACTTGCAGCATCGGACTAGACTAGGTTACTTTCTTAAGAACTAAAAAGAAAGAAAGAAAGAAAAAAGTTAAAAAGTGGAGTACATGGAAAAATAGCATTTGAACGAGAGAGTCAATGCTCATCACTTTGGCAGTGTTTGTGACACGGTTGGAACCATATATCTTAAAATTTTGAAAAATTTTTTTATTTAAAATTAATTTTTTTATTTTTAAATTATTTTAATATACTGATATTAAAAATAATTTTTTTAAAAAAAATATTATTTTAATACATTTCCAAATAAAAATCATTTTAAACTACAACCGCTATCATGTTTCCAAACATTTAACCAATTAGACAAATAAGCAATTCCCCTTACTATTAAACCCAAATTCCAGCCACTTCTGATCAAGATAGGTTTTGTTTTCCCTAAACAGCTCTTTTATTAATTTATATTTATCTAAAAATATCTAATAAATATTTTTATAACATCAAAACATCAATTTATCAATCTGGAAAACCCAAAAAAATAATACAAAAATACAAAATCAAACCAAGTAAAAAGTTTTTATCGACCTTGATTTATTTTTCCAAGCAATATTAAGTTTAAAATAATCACCATTAAACTTTTCTTATCGAATGAAACTTATTAACACCAAAATTGATTTTTTAGGGGCTAGATTAGATGAAAACCAATGATTTTCTCTCTCCTCACATGAATCCAATGATTTTCTATCTTTTCTCTTGAATTCAAGAACTGAAAAATAAAAAAATAAACTTTTGGATCAAATTTGAATTCACAACATCAATAAAAATTTAAAAGGAAGAAGAAAGAGAATAAAAGGACTAAAAGAATCTTTTCCTCCAAATTTTAGATTGGACAAGATATTTCTTTTTATTTTATTCTTTAGCCCTCTTTTTGTTAATTTTTTTCATCCTTAACAAATTTTGATTGATAAATTGTAATTTTTCCATTGAAGATTGTGATTGAAAAAAAAAAGAAACAATTGACTACTGAAATAAAAAATAGTTGGTTGAGCTATAATGAAAGACCTAGTTGTTTTAGTATATATAAAACCTGTTTGTTTTTATATTTTAAAAGCGCTTTTGAAAAAAATTAAAAAAATTATTTCTTTTTTTGCTTCAAATTTTTTTTTCAAATCTTTTTGATATACTGATGTTAAAAATAAACTTTAAAAAATAAAAAAATATATTATTTTAATATATTTCCAAATAAAAAATATTTTAAAAAGTAACCGTTATCACAATACCAAACATGCTCTTAGTTATAATTATGACAATGGATCAAGTTATGATAGCTGGCGAAATACATTCTTGATCTTTTATAGACCAACACGTGGCCTCGTTGATCTTCATTTGAAAGAATCCATTTGCAATTCAAAAAATGCCATAAGAATTGGCATCACTTATCAAATTAATCTAAGACCTGACTAGATTTAATAAAAAATTTATTTTTTTATTAAAACTGCACTTTAAATTTTTTTAAAGAGAAAATTAGATAAGCTATCTAATCCACGACTTTAACCTTCAGATAGTGTCTTATAACTATAACAAAAACTACCTATTGATTAATGATTAAAAATAAGATTAGGAAAATAAATAATAATAAACTACAACTTAGTCCATGTAGTTTATCAAATAATGAATTAATATTTAATAAGCATTTGGTTGTACTTTGTTTCAACAAAACACTTCTTTATCTCATCAATCTCTCCATATTATCTATTTTTATATATTTCTAAAAAAACATGAAATAAATTGGAAAATAACATGTAAAAGACAAAAATATGTTAAAGTATAAATAGATTTTAAAACACGGGGATCAAATATATTTATGAAACCACGAGGACTAACTAATTAGTTTTGATAAACTAAAGGGACCAAGTTATAATTGACTCAAATAATAGAAACATGAAATATATAGGAAAAATTGGAAGAAACCATCACTAGATCTTTTCACTCTAAATTTCAAAGCTGACTTCCTTTCTGGCTCACTTTCTTTCCTCCATGGCACATGTTTCAAATCACACGATATTATGGTCATCAGCATCTTAACCAAAACCCTTATTCTACTTAAGGAGGACAATAGCGGGATAGAACAGAAAGAATTAGTTTGCTATTGTACACTAAAAGTATGGTTTAAAGTGGGTTTCACCCAATTGGTTGACACAAATTGTGCTTATTTTTACTATCAGAAAATACTTTTGCAAAAATTTAAATTTTTTTACTTCAAATTAACTTTTTTTTATATACTAATATCAAAAATAATTTTTTTTAAATAATATTATTTTAATAATTTAATAAAAAACACTTTTAAAAAACAAAGGAGCTACATTTGATTCTGCACAGCCTTGATGGCCAAGGAAAGTTTGTGTGGTACAAATGGTTTTCATGTATGTGGCTGGTGTGAGTTCACGTCGATCATGCTGGGTCTAAGCAAAGTTCAAGAACAAAATGAACTATGTGTTCGATTTCTTCGGCTTAGATAAAATAGAAGTTAAAAACAGCAACTCCAAAGTCAATTTGATACGTTCTTGATGGTCAAGAAATCCTGCAGAATGGAAGTTCATTTATCCCGTACAAATCGCCATCCTGCTCGTCACTGCAACGCTTTAAGCCCAAAGATTTTGATATACCATTAAAGCTTGCCATCGACTCCTCGAGATGCAGGTAATGAAGAAAGCAAAATGAAAAGGTAAGCCAAGGATCGCAGGAACCAAGATAGCATAAAGAAATAAAGGCCATGTGAGCTACCGCGTCTACTAGATGTCTAGGGTTTAGCAACCAAACTGCATCCTGCAAGGGTTACTAATTCTGGAAGGTTAACACTCTTCGGCTAACATAAACTAAGACCTTGTATGATGTGGAACCTCAATCATCCACGAAAGTGCATGGTGGCCATCATTGAGTTTGACTAGCTCGCCCTTCATTGGATCTTCTGCTGATTAATAAACAAAAGTGTCTTGCATTAAGACTAAGCAAATGTTTCGTCGTGCTCCCATGACAACCTCATCATGAATCAAAATATATTATCCTATAATCATGATGGTAAAACTCTGCAGACTCTTTCTCTCAAAGAAGATGAGTGCACCCTTCATTCCTGGCCGCTAAATAGGACCTTGTTGGTACCACTACATTACACAACAATCACCTATAAGGCTATAACCCTAGCTGCAGGTTTAAACCTAGCATGGGTACAATGCAATAACAAGAAACAATGAGATTTGCACGGTCTACTAAGACGGCAAAGCAGTGACAAAGGTATACACTAGTGTGAGTTTTGAACTATGAAGCGTCACATCATGAAACTTTATTTGACAAGGAAAAGAGATAGAAAGGAAGTAATCGAGTAAAAAATAGTTATGAACATTCAACTTTATCAACCTGCATTCTTGAAATAATTCACATGCCATCCAAAGAATATGATCAGTAACACATTGAAGTTGAAACTTTGCACTGTAGCATGATACATACAATATCTGTACTAACTACGAAGCTTGTAGAAGCCAATAAACAAACAGAAAGTAAAATACACAAAGAAATCGTTCTCCTACAGTTATTATCTTTCATTCCTGTACAGCCTCCAATTTTAATTTAATAAAACCGACACTCTTTGCAAGTTGCCAAGTATTGATTTGAATGTAAGCTAGATCAAGGTATCAACAGCTCAATGATAAATTTGTTCCAAATTATTTCATTATAATCCTACAGGTGTGACAAATTGGCTTGGTGATTCTTGCGACAAATAGTTGCTGAGGATCATTTGACTAGTTGGAAGAAATCTAAGTCCATGGTTATATATGTATGTATCTCCATTTGTGCTGCATTTCTTCATGTATCTAGCTATCAATTAGTACACACAGAAAATGTATGCTGATGGTTATTGCAATTTGCAGCTTTCTATGCTGTTGCCAAAAACAAAAAAACAGTAGCTCACTTGCAATCCCGATGGCTGACAGAATTGACTCTTTATCCACTGACTATTCAAATTATGTTCTAAACATGATCCTGATAGTAAATTTTAATTATCTTGGTTAATGACCATCATCCTCCATAAAAATGAAATGCCATTCCCTTGTGTTCAACTCAACTCTTCAAAAAGTTCTTTGCACCATCCTTTTGATCACAACCAACGAAGTAATTCTTTGGAGTCCTCTAGATTCATGAACTGTTTTTAATTGAATATGAAGTTACAGACAACCCATCTCATCCTTTTCTATTGATATCTGCTCTGCCAAAACTTATAACCTATTAGCCTAAGAAGAGTAGTGTCTTGATTACTAGTTTGAGAGAGGATGGAATAACCATCTTGTACAAGTGTCTGGCATTACAAGCTTAAATGAACTATCTGTTACTAAAGCTCACACTTCCAGCAAGGCCCAGCACTTCCAGCAATCAGTTAATCTTCTTATTACAAGATTCATATTGGCCTAAAGCTGAAAGATAACACAAGCCCTATCACCTATATAGAGAATCACCCACTGTTATAATGTTTTCAGTAGCTAAAATCAGGTTTCCATTGCTATAATGCAAATGCAACAGGCATATCTTTTCAGTGCAGGCCTCCTATGTTCTACCTCAGCCCATCCAATGCTGTTATCAAGGTACGCAACAACGATTTCTCTCAAAGAGAAAGCAGGAAAGGACTTGGGAGAAAACAAAATATTTGGTGCTCCCCTTGTATATCTATGAAATGGCAACTAATTATAGCACTTCCATTCAATTACTTTTCATGAGTATAGTGATGAATCAGCCTTTTTTAAGAGTGTACTCAAAATAAAAGGACAACAAAAACAGGGGAAAAAAAAGGACATTCAATGAAACTATAAATTTGAAAGTCTATTTTAACAGCAGATGGCTAACCACCATAAAACTTTAGCCATTGCAGCTGCTGTAGCATGTGTGGGTTCAAGATAGTAAAGAGACTTGAAAAAACATGTAATTTGTCTTTGAGTGCTTACCAGCTGCTAGAGCTCATCATGTGTTGTATTTGTTTCACCTGCCAAAAATAAATACAACCACCGAATTATTACTTGAAAAAATGATACTTTTTTTATATTTTATGGCATTAGCTAAAGCGACCAAAACCATGATTATTATTGTTTTTGCTTTGAAAATGATCGTACTCTTATATTGGTGTCAATGCATAGCTAGAAAAAATAGTTATTCACCAATAGTAAACAAGGTTACATCGAGATTTATTTCATGGCACTAATATTCAAACTTCATGAAAACAGTCATGAACTCACAGGGCAATAGTTCTCATTTGTAAAATCTATCTTATAGCATATAACAGGAGATTACTAGGGAAAAAAATTACAATTAATGAAGAAGAACCAAACGTATCATAATTATGTGTTGTAACTATGGGCTCAGAAGATGGTATACATTATGTGCATATAATTTCATTATATTAGGTTAAAATGGCAAAAAACAATATTGTGCCCCAAAGTTAAGAGATGAACAGGGAGAGAAGTGATCTTAGGCTCTCAATATATAAAAAATCCAGAGAAAAAAAAATAAAAAATAAAAAATAAAAAAAGTGAACACCATTACATGTGATAAAAAACAATATATATATATATATATATAACCTGAAGATACATCTTCAAAGAAAAATGAGATTTCCCTTTGAGCTGATAGGAGAGAGTCTGAACCATGAACACAGTTCTTTTCTGAATCCTGCCCGCACATTGCTCTGATACTGAAAAAACAAAAGAGTCCTGTTGTGAAGCTATGGAGGAGAAAGTCTAATGACAGTGACTTGAGAACCTAACCTTACAAAGCAATGAACGGGAGGGGTTTGAGAAACAGAAGCTTATACGTAAATAACCTGTTAGGATGAGTAATCTTAGCTTTGCATGCATCAGTTGGTCCAATCAAAGTGCGCCAATCAGCAATTGCATTTTCCTTCTCCAAGACCATGACCAAAACTGGACCACTATCAAAAGCTATGAGTCAACATATAACGAAGCAAAAGAATGAGAGCAGATTTCTCCTTCATTCAAACAATAACCAACAGCACGATGAATGTCAACTTGGTATGCAGAATCACAGCCCATTAATACAATGAAATATAACTATTCAAAGTGCAAGGTTCAAGGTTTCAATACATTGCCTAAATGCCTGAAATACACAAACAAAGGCCACAATCTTCTTTGTCTTAGGCATCTGAAATATTCTCAGGAAAATCCAATTCAGAACTTTGCAACTACAGCAATAGAGTTCAGGAAGCTCACCGTAAATTGGTCAACTGAATTGCCCCCAAATAACAATAATAAAAATGAAGTAAAGATACCTTGTCATGTATTTGATAAGACTCGGAAAGAAACTTCTTGAAGAGTGTTCAGCGTAAAAGCTTGAAGCACTGTCTTGGTCAAGTTGAGCGGTAATTTCCCTCAAGATGCTAAACCCATAATCCACAATAACCTCCTTTATCCTTTCAGTGTAATTACCTAGCAATCCATCTGGCTTGATCATAGCTAACGTCTTTTCCTTTTCTTCACTCCCACTGCTTGAAAATAGCCCACATTTCATGAAGCATTCAAGATAACAAAACTAGTAAGCTAAATAAAAACTATATTGTATGATTGCACCAACAAGGACAAGCAAGATTAAACCAATCCGGTCCTCACCAAGGCTCTAACTCTATTACAAAATTTTTAATCGTGAAAAAAAAAATTCCAATATTTTTAAGTTTCACCCTGAAATGGAAACCTTGGCAAGATTAGGTTCATCGATTAAAATAAATATTTCACCAATTGAACAGCTCTAATTACAAAATATAGTAACACAGAACAAAAAGGAAAGAAATGTTTCTCGTACATTTTTACGGTTAGGTTCATAAATAGTTGATACAAGCAAGAACCGTGTTAATCAACTAAAAAGAGGGGGAAACCCTGATTTTTAGTAATTGTTACCTGATAGGGAAAGAGGCAGCGAGCACAAGGAAGAGGACGGAGAAGAAAAGGCGAGGAATCATTTGAAATGATTTGCTATTACTACTTGAAACTGCAAAATGTAAAAATTTATATAAATAATCACAAGCAATTAATACAATAAAAGCAATCTTGCTTATTTGTTATTCATTAACTGTGCATGGATTTTATTTTCTCGGGAAACAAACATACCTGGAATTAGGAAGGAGAAAGGCGGGAAAGAAGAAGAGATTTTTTAGGGGAAAGATTTTGGTCTCCTATCTTTTTGCGGACTGTCTAATTTAACACACCATTCTGTCACTTACGCCCCTCTGTTTTTCGTTTCAAAGGGAGCTATTAAAAATATTTATTTTTTTATTTTAATTTTTTTTTTTAATATTTCAAATTTGATATTAAAAATAAATTTTTAAAAATAAAAAAAATTATTTTAATATATTTCTAAGAAAAAAACACTTTAAAAAGTAAATAAATCACTTAACTTTTTCATATAAAAGATTTTTTTAACAAAATAAATAATTTTATTTTAAATGAAATATAATTAATATTTATAATTAAATTATTCTAAATTTTGATTTTAATGTTTTTATAATAATACTTATAATTTTTTACTACTTAACACAATCTTAATTTTTTTTCAATTTGTCTTTACCTTGTCCTTAATATACTATGGATGCAAATCTAAATAGTTTGGAGAAAGGTTTTACAAATCTGACATGAATATTATGCAAAATGATTGGGCTTGAGTTACAGATTTTCTTCTTATTGTTTTTTTTCTAATGGACTAATAAAACAGATGTTTATACAAAGCAAGTTGCAGCAGCATAATAAACACACAACATTGCATTCTTGAATCCCTGTGTGTCTGGCGACCAGCCACAGCATATTTATCCGCATTCGCAAAGCTCGATGCAGCAGTTTATGCACTCAACGCAAGCAAGGGCAGCGCAGATCTGGGAGAGGACAATAGCGCATTGATTATTCATATATGAACAAGTTTGGATGAAGCACATGCAACAACAGCGATCCACCACCCTGCCACAGCAGTTGGAAGCAGCCTTGAACAGCATCTCGGTTGCTTCAGATGACTTTGTCTCCTCGGTTCCTGGAGGAATGTTCTCAGCTGTCGCGGTCAAGTTGCCGAAGCCAACGCATAGATTCCCCAACATGATTGTCTTCTGCAAGTCCATTTTCTTGAGAGGGTTGATTTTGTTGAATACCTGTTTTCATTAGATATAAGGGGAAATAAACAGATGAGCTTACGGCCTTGCAAATAATCTTCCAAGTAAAATCTGAGGTTAAATTAATGGTTTTAAGAAGAAAAATCATATGCAAGCTTTCCATGTGAGGGCAGTTGAAAATCATCGACTCATGCAAGGCCAAAGTCAGGGTGCTGCTTGATCAAAAAAGCTGGATGATAGATGTCACATCTGTAATTCAAATGGCGATGCTTTTCTGCTTGTCGTGTATAAGGAACTTAGGAAAAAGAATATAGAGGAATTCTTCCAATAATTTAAGAAGCTTGAATATTTAGGAGTCAGGCAAGTGCATACATCCTGTATCAGAATTGTTTCTGGCGCTTTCTCATCTTGAAGAGTCTGATGCAGAACCATAAGGGTGTATTCAGATGGAAACCCAGTTTGTATGCTCATTTTTGCAACCTACAGCGAAGAAGAAGATCGATCGAATTAGGTTTGCATGAAGAAACAATGATTACACACATCACCACAACCACGCAATCCATGCCAACCTACAATGAAGAAGATCAAACGAATTAGCTTTGCATAATTTATAGAAGAATCAGAATCTAAGCAAATTCAATAGCAAACCTTTTGTTCCAGCTCTTTACTTCCTGACAACCATGCATTAGCAGTGAGTAAATCAATTTGTCTCCTTCCAACTACCTGCAGAGTTAGTAAAGAATAGTTAGAGAAGAATGCACCAGAAACAACTTTCTAATTGTGCAAATTTCTTTATAATGGTTTTCTCTAGTGAACTAATACGAGCGCTCTACAAGGTGGGAATTGCTGAGTTGTGAGGGATGGATGCAATCTCATGCTTGAGAACTGAAAACAACTACTTTCTATGAACACCCAAACAGCTAAAGTGGATAACAAAAGAAATGAAGTAATCTGGTCTGAGCATTACAATAGCAATTGACAAGTGTAAGTGTACAGGAAAGCAAACAAGGCAATTGATTTTGTATCATAATTCAACACTGGGGCTAAGCCAGATCCCTTAAGGAACGCTGTTCACGGAGAAAACTTATGCATAATGTAAAGATCATTGTGACACAAGAATGTAAGCGTTCCACCTCCGGGGCATCCCAATAGAAGACAGAACTTTAAGATTCTCCTGTTAAGTATTCAATACATCATCTTTATCCCGAAAGCCGGGGATTCAGAAAAAGGCATTATAAGAGAAACCACAAAGTGCAGTCCTTTAGGTAAAGACTGATTCACGATTATAATCATTCTTGGACAAATTGATTTCTATCTACGATAATCTATCTTGCAACTACTTTCTGATGTTAAGTTCATATTTATTAAATAATGTTGTGTCCTGAAGAAACATTACTCTATCAAATGGCAGATCCTTTGTCTTTTGTGCTTTCAAGTCTATTGTGAACTTTCTCATATCTGCCAAGGTGCCACTTATTTTGACAGGGTCTGGAAAGTTTCCACTATATCTGCCCGATACAATCAATGGGCTTCCACGTGAGAGGTCTGGGATACAAAACGGAAGCAACTGCTAGGAGCTCAGAGAAGACAACATGTCAGAAACAGCCAGAAAAATTGAACAAGACAAAGAGAATCAAAGGCTTCTCTGTTAAAACATAATTATGCTAAGAGAGAGTATGAAATAATCAAGGCAGGATTGACATATAACAATATTCAATATCTTGAATTGAGCACCTCAAGCGAGTCCAGATGTTCCAAAGCATCAACAGTTATATCGGCTAGAATGATTGATGATGCAGTTGTGAATAATTTCTGCATTCGAAAATCAACCGAATCTGGCCAAATAAAACAGCAATAGAGAAATTGAATGTTTAAGAATCTTTTCCTGCTTGGCTTTATAGGGTATTGAGACACAAGGCCTACCGCACCATCAATTACCTTCCAAAAAGCAATTGGAATACAACTAACCTGCATCATAAGCAGTATCAAAGTGACCCCTCCCAATCTGTGCTAGCATTCGCAAGAAATGGTGGTTACAATATGTACCTGAAAAGGTTTTTCCATGCTATAAGGTTCTTTAACAAATTATATAAAAGGTAAGAAGTGGTGTGAGGATGTAGTATATAATTTAGTTTAACATTTTAATATTTGTTAACAACAATGAGAAGATATATGATAACGTCAAAGACAATGTTACTTGGGATACAAGCCTAATGTCCCCTCATTGACATAATCCGCAGGTAAGGATCATGAAAAATGCCCCCTATAAAGAAATTATTAGGGAGGCAGACCAGTTTTCTCTTCGGGGAGAATTACCCAACTCTAGTAATTGATAGAGCAGTTCATTTAAGCTCGTCCAACACAAAGCTGGTAAGCTTGAGCGTCAGGTATGGTTGAGGTCCATTAAGCTCATTATATGTTGAAATCTCGAATATTCAGTTTGATAACAAGACAGATTGAAAAGTATTGTGAGCTGAATTGTGACTTTCAAAACACATTTCCTGTGCGCAAATGTGAGTTCAGTCATCAATTCAGACATGAAGTGTGTGTGTGTACAGGCAACACCCCAAATGACAGAGCAAAGTGATCAAGACAACAGGTTTCGAATAGATAAAGAAAAAGCTGAAACACCAAATATCTCACCTATACCAAATGTACTTATGCGAAGAGAAATTGATCCCCCGCTTGGGAGATAACCTTTTACAAAATTACAAATATCTCTTTCATCTTCAACAGCTCCATCAGTGATGAGGAATATGACAGGAATTGAATTGGTAGTTTCAGCCAACAGCTTTATAGCCTAAAACAAAGCACATTACAAAATAAAATCAATAAGATTCTTGTCACAAGTATCCTGTTAGAGATGTGAACGTGGAAAATGAAGCATCTAAAATATTTTCCAGGTAAATTAAAAAATAAAGAAGAAGAAGAAGAAGCAAATAGGATGGGGATGGAAGGACTCTAGGTAGTGATTTTCATGTTAAACAGCACCAGGTTACTTATAGAGATGGAGGCCCGCAGAGTATAAGCTATAGTTAGCTAATTTATTTTCACATACTAGTTGAGAACTGGATTTAAAAGACATTAAAACAATATGCCAACCGCAATATCAAGATGTTTGAAAGGACACACAGTGAAACATTAGAAATACCTGTTTGAGGGGCCCTAAAATGTTGGTGCCACCATCTGCAGTTAATTTATCATTAAGCCACCGGGTAGCTTCTATTATTGCTTCTTCGGTTGCCTGCTCCATTACTGATGAAAATAGGTAGGTGTCCATCTTGAAAGCTATAATGTTGAAAGAATCTTCTGGGTTGAGCTTCTGAAGAGATGACAATAGTCCATTCTTTGCACTCTCAAAAGGACCCCCTTTCATGCTTCCACTAATATCAATTATAAATATCACTTCCTTCCTGAAAGCCTGCCAGATTCACACAGAAGAAGAAATAACTGATTTAGTAAATTTGAAGCCTTGGTTCAGACTTCTGACTCAAGAATGTTTGGTCCTTTTGAGTTCCCACAGCAGATCAGATCAAAAGCAAAATGAAACTACAACTGATGAAGGCAAGTATTCCTCTAACAAGAACATTTTCTATTTCATTAGCACTGTTTTGTGCCTCGATCAGTTTAGTTTTAGTTTAATTTGCTCTCTTCATATTTGTGTTTGATGGCCACATTCTCCGCCACTTTAGTGCAGCCGCCATTCCAGTGGTGAGAAAAGTTCCCTCCATAACTTGAGCCCAAAAATTAGCAGCATGACTGATTCTTTGTTTTTTAAGAATAGATTATCCACAATGACCACTTATTTTTTGCTGGAATGAAATACGTTAGAAACAAATAATCATGCAGCAGATCAATGGTAATGAACCTTCATGCTCTGGTTGTTTCCAGGAAAAAGATAGAAGCAAAACATCTGTCTGTCATCAATATCTCGTAATAATGGGGACTGCAAAAGCACACCACCAAATAAATCCTTTGAGTAGACCTGTGAACACAGCAGTCAACGACAATAAGTGCTCTTATGGCTCCCTGCATATTTCGTATATTCATAGTATGACCCATTAAATCGATGGCGGTACTATAGAGATAAATATATCTGGGGAGAAAAACAGCAAAGGGTGCGGTGCAAGCAAGGTCTTACATTGTAGGAAAAACTGAAGTCAGCACTTGACCAAGTCAGCACTTCAGCGTCATATAAGAAACCCATTTTACCAACTTCACGCCTTAGCTCCTGTCGAACCATAATCATCACCTCAATTCCTTTGTCGAGCTAACAAAAGCTGATTGAAACATTATGGCAAACAAGAATGGCATACCTTTAGAGCATGACTTGTACTCTTGCATAAAATTTCTTTACCGACACCAGAGCTCACATTTAACAGTATCTTTTCCCTCTTAGAAATCTTCTTGCCAACGGGATTGACAAATGCTGGAAAACTAAATGGTACATTGAGACTGAATTGACCCTCATGATAAAGTAATTTTTGTGACCAAATCACTTTGATTGAGACTGTTGCCCCTCCTTCAACCTGAACAGCAAATTATTTTTCAGACAAATATCTGAGAAACGAGCAATCTGAAACAATTCGCAATCATAACCACAAAGAACATCAAATGCACCAAGGAATCACCTGTGGGATTTTAAAAGTATATACGCTGCCTCTCATTAAACGTCCATTCCCTCCTTTGCTTACTTTTTCTTTGTAATTTGCATCTTCTGCTTCGATCAACTGGCTATGACAAGATCTCCCAGGAACATCAACCTCGACACCTAGAAGTGAACCCTGTTAGCCACATCATGTTTTGCTTGAGAACTTAAAAAAGAAGTTAATTTAAACATTTAGGAAAAGCAAGTAAAAATAGAATTCCACATGTTCTAAAGACGCAAATTAAGCAAAAACATTTGCTGTTCAAGGAAACAATACTACAAGCAAAAAAAAAGAGTTGAATTTCCCGTTGTGCAATCAGCAACGGTACCAGCAACAAGTCGTGTTTTCATGTAGAACCGGCGCGCGTGTATTTTCAAACTGTTCACTTATTTAGATACATAGTAGATTGGTAAAATACAGGACATGTACGAGATATGTTAGGTGTAATGTTATTTCCAACTATACATATGTTAGAAGTGTATTTTTCTTGTTTTTTTAAAAAAAAATTATATTCAAAAATTAAAAAACAAAATCAAAAATAAAAAATTTTCAAATATAATTACCGTAATAATGACAAACACCGCCTAAGATTATCAAACACATATCAAAATTCAAAATCATCTATACTTTTTTATTAGACTTTTGTTATTATCAAATCACTTCTTTCTAACCTCAATCAATTGAAAACCCACCATAACCAACACCTTGTTGGATTTGAACCCAAACAGATCCTTACGACCATCAAAATCTTAATAAAAGCAAATGAACTTGAGGCAAGTTGGCAACTAACACCATTCCAGCTTTTGTTTCTTCTTAGTAATTTTATAAAAAAAAAAAACAAAGAAAAAGGAAAAAGAAATCAAGTGATCATAAACAAAGGAGCAACATATGCTGTACCTGCTCGCCCATGGGAACAGCAATGCGGACATCACACTTGCTATTCCCTTTAATACAATGCACGCGCCACGCGCCGCTAAAACAAACGTTTGCGTGATCAAAACAGCAATCAATCTCCATAGTCACCACTCCATGCATGTGCAACGGTATCAAGGCCGGTGGCTCACACCGCCCGTGAACGTACGGCTGGTAACTCGGTACGTCCGGATTTTCGACCAGCTCCGGCTCCGATACCACCGCATAAGCCATCACCGCTGTCGGAAAGTAACTCTCTGCCACATCTGACGATTTTTCTGACACCGACCGCGTCATCGCTGCCGTTGCCGCCGGAGTCATTTCCTTTCCGTAGTATATTCTCTTGGAAAGACTCAATCCATACTCCACACATGTTGCAAACTCTCTCGCCATGACGCCGCAAGATTTATTGGGCGAAGAAGTTCGTCAGAGCTGTCAGTTATGTTATGTGGAGGTGAGGTTTCTTTTTGAAATGCAGTTGGTGAATGAGAGGGAAGCTGGAAGGAGCTGGAGGACAAAGGTGTGGGGGAATCAATATTTTAACAGTGATAGACCAGTGATCGTTTGACACGTGTGGTTTGGTGGTGTGATTCTTGTTGACTTTTACGAAGGTGGGCGAATGAGTAGACGACAAGTAGGGGACTTCTGTTTTTGGGTTGGGATCTTGTGTTCTGGTAAGTATGTTAGGTTTTCTTTAGAAGCTAGCAAGGACTCGCCAGGTGAAAACTTTCTTTATTTATACGAGAAATTTAGATGGTGATTATTTACAAAAATAAAGACAATAAAAAAATTAATTTTTCAGAGATTGGCTTTTGAAATTTAATTTTTTCAATAGTTTCAAAAGATACAAGACTTTGAATTTAGTGAGCTGTGCATGTTTTGTGGACTATAATATAAATAACATTTTTTAGAAATGAATTTGACTTTTTTTCATAAAAAAATTAGATAAAAATCTCGGTTGAGAATTTCTGAATTTTTAAGATTCAATTGGGAAGTTATTTGAGTAAATAGGGATTCATGAGAAAACTAATCTGGATTGTTTTCTTAAGGAAAATAATGGTTTATGCATATTTTGAATTGTGATTACAAAATTAGATTCTAAAGAAAGATACAATTAAGCTCGTGAACCCAATGACAAAAAACAACTAGTTGTAATATGATACTAGTCGGATAAGTTTTTTTAAATATAAAAAGATATTAAAAACATTAAAAAAAAATTACAGTGTAATTAAACTTCATCAAACCGGTAATCATAAAATCTTATAACTTAATTATTTATCTAACTCGAGTTTTCAATTAAACCACACAGAAGCTAGTCTGAATTAAATCAATTGATTTCATGAATCCAAATACATTCTTAATAATTGGTAAAAACTTGACTTAACTTTTAAAAAAACTTTAAGGTGACAACTTTTAAAAAAAATATTCAGATAATGATAGATTTGATCGATTTCATTCCCCCAGCGACCTGTTTCATAAACTATATTGAGTTTAATAAAAACATTTGTAAACTATTTTTAATTATATAATTAAAATATATGCTCGCAAAATTAAGTATCAACCTAAAAATAAATTTGATAGAGTAATAACCTTATAGAAAGCAAATAAGAATAAATCATGTAGTATATTTCTTAATCAGTTCAATATTGAATGATAAAATTGAGAAAAAAAAATAAAGGACCAAAAACAAAAACAAAAAACATATATGTCTGGTTAGTAAACTGATCAAACCTGTGAACCAAGTAACCCGAGCAAGTACGTTAAATCTATGAATCCGGTTATTGACTATAGTGTGGCTATAATTTATTTATTTTTTAAAAACTATATTTTATTTAATTATATGATAACAAAAATAGACGATCGCTAAATCGAACACCAACCCAGTACTAAAATGTTGAAAAAAATAATTAAAAATGAAAAAAAAGTTAAACTTGTCAAACCTGTAAACCAGGTCAACTAACAAAACCATGAACATGTCCATGAACTTTATAAAGTTTAATAACATGAATTTTACTATTATTATTATTTTTACTGTGTGACAAAAAAAAGACAAAACAAATTCAAGTTTAATTAAAAAAAAACAATTCACTAAACTTGTAAATTGGTGCAACATGAGTTACCTTAATAAACCTCAAAGTTACACTAACCCTATAAAAATATAAAATAAAAATAAGGCTAACGTTATTATTATCGTGATCACTATTACTATCATTATGACTGTTATCATCATCATTGTTATTATTATTGTTGTTAATATAATTGTTACTGTTGTTGTTGTCCTTATTAATATTATTACTATCAATTATCATCATTATTATCACTACTACTATAAATATTATTATAATTACAATTATAATTATTATTATTACAACTACTATTATTATAATCATTATTATTACTATTAATAGTATTGATACTATTATTGTTGTTGTTGTTATCATCATCATCATCATTATCTATATTATTATTACTATCATCACCACAATTACTGATGTCATGACCACCCTAACCATTATAATAAACTATTACTATTACTATTATTATTATTATTATCATCATCATCATCATTACTATTATCACCACCACCACTACTATCCTAACAACCTTTTATTACCACCAATATTATTATTATTGCTATCATTACTATGCTACTAATACATTATTACTATTACCATTACTGTTGGTAGTAGTATTAACATTATTATCACAATTATTACTATTATTAATATTTTTATCATAATTATTATTGTCATGAAAAACTATTATTATTACTATAATTATTATCACTATTAGTAGTATTGTTAGTATTATTAATGGTTTCATCATTACTATTACCACTATTATTATTATTATCACTATTATTATTATTACAAGTATCATCATCATCATCGCAATTATTACTATCATAATAAACTATTATTATTACCACTATTATTAACATTATTATCACCATTACTAGTGTTATTAGTAATATTGTTGTTGTTGTTGTTACAACTACTATAATGATGATGATGATCACTATTATTATCACAATCATTATTGTTATTAATATTGTTATCATAATTAACACCATCATAATCATTATTATTATCATAATAAATTATTATTGTTACCATTATTATTACCACTATTATCATTATTAGTAGCAGCATCAGAGATATTATCATTATCATTATCATTACTACTACTACTACTATTATTATTATTACAATTACCATTTTTCGTATTATTATTGTCACTATTAGTATCACTACTACTACTATTAAAATAACAAAAATCATAAACTTGATTTGAATGATAAAATTAAAAACCATAAAAATATGACAAAAAAAGCAAAGAAAATAAATAAAAAGTCATCAACGGTGATCTAAGTAGATCACACTTGCTACTAGAGACAAGTTATGAGTTCAAACGATAGGTTAACCGGTTAAAAATTAATATGTGTATGTGTGTGTTAATTTTAATATTTTACATTGTTAAAAAAATGATTGTATGTAAAAGAAAAAATTGCATTGTTCATATATTTTTTTATTTAGAAAACCTGTAAAGAAAAACTATAGATAATTTCCAAAACATGCTTTTCAAACTCATTACAAATTTAAAATTTTAGAAAAAACTATTTTAAGTTTTTATTTCTTAACTCCAGTTTTAAATTGAAATATTATTGTTTTTATTTTGAACAAACTTTAAATGTTTCAACATATAATCTAATCATAGTTTAACTAGCTATTTATAAGACTGGCCACGGTCCAAATTAAATCATTCTCGTTTGATGTCCCCCTTGATTAAATTGTTTCCATAAATAATCCTTAATTTCCATACTTGCTATTTTAGTCCCTATATGCGCGATTGCGATACAAATAGCTCCACGTAAAAGAAAAGAAAGCAGAGAGGGAGAGGGGAAGAACGTGAAAGGAAATGCCTAATTTCGTCACAGCACTCGTAATCTGCAGTTGCACGCGTACGCGGGGGCGCGTCAATCTCATAAGGTTAAATAGCAGGGCAAGTGTTTCGAAACTGTCGTCGATTTTAGGGTGGTCCAAGGTCTACTCGCAATAAATTCAATGAACACTTGGTCTTACACACTTACCCTCGTCTCCACCACTGGTTAATTATCCTGTGAAAGTGCTACCTCAACAGTCTGGGATGCCGACTAATTGTATTTTTTAATTTTTTAGTTTTTTTTTACTTTTAAGTTAAATTTTCTTTAGTATTTTAGATGGTTTTATATGCTAATTCTTAAAATAAAATTTTAAAAAATAAAAAAATATATTATTTTAATATATTTTTAAATAAAAAACACATTTAAATACAAAATCTTGAGTTTGATACAATGTATTGAACGACATTGACACGTTCACGACATGTTGTTCTCAATTGTTTTTTTTTTTTTTTACACAAACACATTCATGATGCGGTGGTCAATTTTTGTTCTTTCCTTGAGGCATGAACCGACCCCCAAATTTTGACTAATGCATATTCCCCTGTGAAAAAATGTGCTCGATTTGTGGGGGCACCGTATCGATCGTAATCAAGTCATGATAAGATAGCATCACTTGTTCTCGGCTACCAAAGCTTTCCAAGAGGCACGAAAGGCATTTAGATTAACCCTAACTTGTTCTAAGCATAGCACAATAATTAAGTAAATTATATCTTAGGTTTAAGCTTCATTGATCCCTCGCTTGTAGCGGTGTTAATCTGCTATTTTCTCTCCTAAACCAAGAAAAAGGTATATTATTTTATACACTATATCGTGCGAATGAAGAAAATATGACTATCAATAGCAAAATTTAAAAAATAAATTAAATTAATTTTTTTATATTTTCATCGTTTTTATAAATTTTAAAAATTAAAAAATATTATTTTAAAACATTAAAATAAAACACTTTAAACAATTAACTACCTCAGTATTTCAAAGCATAACTTTCATGATTTGATTTTTGACATTCACTGATAGCAGCACTACGAGGAAAGCAGTCGAGAAAGGATAAGGAATCTAATGTCCTAGAAAACAAAAAATGCCTGGGCTAAGCTTAGGTTGTCATTTAGTCACACATTTATTATTCATTTTTCACCCGCCCACTGAAATGACACCTGTGCACTGACGAGGTGAACAGGTTTTTAATTGAGGTGGTTGAGCGATGGGCTGCCTGCTCGATTTACTGTAGAGTGGCTGAGCCGCACATTCTGCGCTGATTGCGGGTGGGAGCTTGGTCGGTTCGCTGGAAAATTGAAACTTCGATTTATTAACTATAGCCATCTTCTTCTTTTTTTCATACATACTTTTCGTTAATTTTTTTTTTTTAGTTTAACGTGGGTGTCCGGGCCAGCTTGCGCGCACCTCGACTAATCCCACGAGCCCTGAAGTTAACGACCATGTAAGCCTCCAGTGGCTATCATATGAGCAACCACAGGGCTCGAATCTGAGACCACAGAGAGAGCAAACCTCTTGGTTCCAAACTCTTACCACTGAGCCACCACCTAGATGTTTACTTTTCGTTAATTTTACATGTACACAGTGGTGAAGTTCAAGCCATTTTTGAGGGGTGGCAAACTAAATGTTATTTAAAAAAAAAAAGCAATATGAAAATTAAAATTAAAAAAAAATAAAAAGATAAAAAAACATTGTGTCTCAAAACATGGTACACTATAGTCATTGATAATTGATCTTGATGTACTTCATATTGCTTTCTTTTAAGTTATTTTGTGTAAACACAATTTTGAGGACCTGAAATTAAATAAGTATACGTGTACAAATATATGATTTGTGTTTCTACATTATGATCTAAAAAATATTTTAGTAACATGTTAGTTCTTAATTTTGAAAAAAAAATACATTTAATTGTTTGCAAAAAATTCAAAATGAGGGGATCAAGATTGAAATTGAGGTGAAATAAAAAATTATTTTTCTAAATAAAATTTCTTTTTATTTTTATCTAGATTATTAATTTTATTTTTTAATTTTATCCTTCTATATTATACTGATTGTTGATTAAACTTGATAATTTGTTTTATATTATTTTTTGTTAGGTCATCGGAGTCTTAAAAAAAATATTATAGCATTGGGTTGGTTCTTAACTTTGCAAAAATGAATTTGGTTTTATTGTTTGCAAAAAAATAAAAGATGAGGGATCGTAATTAAAAGTTACGTAAAATAACAATCTTTTTTCTTAAGAAAAACGTGGTGTCAGTGTTTTTTTCAAAAATTTTGCCTTGGAGTTTTCTCAATTTCTTTTTTGATCCATTTAGTTTTGTTTAAATTTTAGTCTTTGAATTTAAAAGGAAAGAGAGAGAGTTGTTGAAAAGTGAAGGAAGAGAGACAAAGAGGTTGGTTAATCGAGTTTCGTTCATAGAAATGATAAAATCTAGTGCCAAAGTGTTTTCTTAATGAGATGAGTGTTTTTGACTTTTTTTTTTGTTATATAATTAAATAAATGGTATTTAAAAAAAAATAAAGTTATTAAATTTAGTAGGATTTATGATACAATGCTCAGTTTTGACGAGTTAACTCGAGTCAATTCAATATATTATTATTCCAGTATTAAAAAAACAAATATCCCAGCAATATATCATCAACTATATTTATTTGGTTTGTTTCTCACTTCACTATTTAACTTTTAGTTGGCATTAAGATATTTTTTTATCATTTATTAGCCTATGTCATCTTCAATTTATCTTATTAAATAAATACATTGAATTTTAAACTCATGATTAAAAACATTTTAATACTAGAAAATACCTTAACAATGTCTAAATATTTTTTTTATGTTAAAAAAAATAATCTCCAATCTGGTAACTACTGCACTGGGACATCATGGTTTAAGGTACTTTTGAGCAAGTAAGAAATTTTTTTCATGATGCAAACATAAATTATCATCCAAATTTCGACTCAAGTATCAAATAAAAATATTAAGAAATGTAAAAATAGGGTGGCCCTGACTATTGACCTAGAGTCATAAATCAATGACATGGCTAATGAGAAAATATTAAATGAAATTATGAGAGGTATAATTTAACTAATCAGGTTTTGAGTTTGTTATATAAAGATCATTCATTCGAGTTTTATAAACCTTAAAGCCGCTGGAAATTTATATGGTCATTAACTTCAGGATCCGTGAAATTAGTCGAGGTGCACGCAAGCTAGCCCGGAAAAAAAAAATATAGCACATGATAATGTTGGTCCAATCATTTAGTTATCTTAAAAAATTTATTAAAGATAAATTGGTTTGTAACATAATTAATTAATTTGTTCTATCTTAATTCATGTTAAACTAAATATTTTAAACTCAATTAAAAAATGAAGTACAATAATAATAAAAAGGAGAAAAAATATAAAAGCTAAAATAAAAAGAATTATAGAGAGAAAGAGGAGAGAGAAACTTGTTCATTGATGGAATCCAATTGAAATGTATACCAACACAATTATCAAATTGAAGCTCTCACTATCACTAAACCATAGACACCAAAACTTAATGATTTTATTTGCAAAATCATTTTTGGCCAAACAATAAAAGCAGATAAAGACTTTCTACCTTCCAGTATGTCTTTCCACAATCTAAGCAGATTTCTATTATTTTTATTTTTAAAAATATTATTTTTTTAATTGTTTTTTTATTTTTAATTATTTTTTAAATTATTTCAGATATTTTAATACACTAATGTCAAAAATAAATTTTAAAAAATAAAAAATATTATTTTAATATATTTTAAAATAAAAAATCAAAGACTACATGCATGTAGAATTTGAAAGATGTATCATTCGGTAACATTTTTGAAATATAATTGGGCCTATACCAAAGCTTTGGTTGCTCCTTGACAAAGCCCAAAAAACACGTGGGCTCAACTCCAAGCCCAGAACCCAGTTTTGTTTCTTTATTTTCATTTATTCCTTATTTTTTTTTTTAATAATCTCCTCTGTTGGATTTTTTACACACACACACACAATAAAAATATATGATATTTTTTTATCTTTTTTTTCTTGAGTTTTATTTTACATGGATTTTTATTTAAAAGCAATAATGTTTTTTTCTTGCAATCCTTTGCATTGTATTTTTGTACTATTAAATTATTAAATGAATATGGTAGAAAGTTAGTTAGTTAAAATAAAATGATTTTTATATATATAGTTATATCAATTAAAAAAGATATTAGGACAAGTAAAAAAATATTGTTCTAGCTATATATATAAATATAATGACTGAAATTAAAAAACCATACCCTAAATGTTACACTGGGAATACAATAATTAAGGGTAAATTAAACACTTTCTATCTATATCTTATTATGTTTTGTCCTTTAATACCAAACAAAAATACCAAATTTATGTATTGTCAATTACATTAAATAGAAATCAGTCTTGTCCCTGACATCCAATTTCATATATACGAGTTTGAAAAATAAAAAAAATGGTATTCCATGTCGTGCTAGCCAGTAATATTCGGAGCTCTATAAAAGGATTGCTTAGCTACCACCTATTTTAAGCCCCTAATTTTTGACAAACTAGGATCATTGCTACCGTTGTCATTGAATAATGATAATTCTTAAGGGGTGTGACTAAAATTTATCAGGATATATGTTTGTTTTCTAAAAGTTACCAGTTGGAGTCTCATAAATCTCAGGGTCACTGGAAACTTACATGGCCGTTAACTTCAGAGCTCGTGGAATTAGTCGAGATCCGTGTAAACTGGTCCGGACACCCACATTAATAAAAAAAAATTCAAATGATTATTTTCTAAACAAGCATATGCATCAAATTCAAATGCCACCTAGGTGAAGTAAAAAAACAAAAAACAAAAAATTTCAAATTGAATTTGTCTTTCAACCATTAATTGATGAAATGACAAGATGATTGGACTTGATCATTGCTTCATGATATGATATGATATGATGACTAGACTTGGTCGCTACACGCTCTTTTATAAAAAACAAGTTTTTTTTAATTAAAATAAAGGAACATATAATGCGTAAGTTAATGAATATATAATGGGAATAAGAGGTGTAATAGAATGTATGAAGAGATGAGCAAAGTGGTTTTATGTCATTGTGTGTTCTATTCTCCTGTGTTTACTTGGTAACCCAAGGTATTTATATATTTTGGTCATACAAGCTTATCCTATGGAAAATAGAGTAATAATAAAAAATAATTGATTATATTTAAAGATAACCTGAAAAGATAAGTTGTTGATTGTTGTGTGTTGTTTATAACATTGATGAGAAAAGTTGGTGTTCGCAGATAATTGGTAAGAGAATTTGGTGTTCTCTAAGAATACATGTTAGAGAGAGATATTCATTGACATAAAAGGTAGGTAGCTTCTAAAAAAAAATATTGATGTGAGATAACTATTATGAAGAAAAATAGACGTCACACTAATAAATTATGCATAAACATAGAAGAGTATGATCATACTAACTTTCTAGGATATAGTAATTATGCATTGCAGTATGTGTTAGTCGCTAGGCTTCTTGGAAATTTGAGTGGCAATGGGTAGCAATAACGTGGAGTGAGTTTGTTGGGCCAGCCCAAACAAATATCTCTATAGCCTTTTTTTATAAAAAAAATTGGTATATCACCACTAACATATTATTATATTTTTTTTTTTGGTAACCCGGGGTGTCCGGACCAACTTACGCGCACCATAACTAATCCCCGAACCCACTGAACACACTGCAAGCCCAGTAGGCATATAAGACACCGCGGAGGTGACAGACATGCACGCTGAGACTCGAACCCAGGTGACAGAGACAAGGAAACCTTGCCTCTACCGCTGGGCCACAAGCCTCGGTGCCCACTAACATATTATTAATAATTAATAGGTATGGAGCATTATATACTTACAACCTCTACACCTCTATGATAAGAAAATGAAAGGGGTTGGTGTGTGGCTAATGAAACAGTTCACAAACCGCTTTTCACCTCAACCTCTAAAATAGAAAAACATGTATTTTACAAATAAAAGCTAATTGCTTCGTGCATGAGTGTGATAATGTTAAAAATAATGATGGTTATCTTAGTGATTAATTGCTGCCAAATCCACATTCTAATAATGATGGTGTAAAGTTATTATTATATTGTATTGATTTTAAAATTAAAATTAAAATTATAAACATAGTAGGTTAAGTAATACTAAAATTATGATTACAATGAGATTAATTATTAGAAAAAATCCAGTATAATAAATAACAAAAAAAAATTAATGAACTAAACACCAAACCAGCTTTGGCCAAATTTGCAGCTAAAAAAAAATCTCAAACCAGTCATTCTTGAATCTCATACTTTAAACTCGTCATTAAAATCAGAAGGTCTTAAGCTTTTCTAATATGAGACAAGTCAAGCTCGAGCACTTCAAAGCTCAAGCTTGGATCGCCTCGCATGCGCTTCACATTTGTTAGCCACTGTTTTCTCTCGAATTTTAGATGTAAACTAGTTAGCTATCTCGCTATACACTATGGGTAGGAATATATATATATATATATATATATATATATTCAAGCTTTGCTGGTGCTTGCTGCAACATTAAACAAAATTGTGTAACAAAAAAATAAATGTGTGTTTGCTAAAAAATAAACTAGGAAACATATGTGCTAAAAAATAAGTTTTTTAATTGATATTTTTTTATTTAATTAAGAGTAAAGGTATAAATTTTGTTGCTATTTATGTTTGGTGTTGGAGAAAAAAAATACATAAAATATTTGGTTTACCCTCATTTATTATATTTCGAGTGCAATATTTAGGATTTTTTTTAATTTCACAACAGTGTATATATATATATATATATAAATATGTTTTTACTTAGCATGGTATTTTTTTATGTATCCTAATACCTTTTCATTGATATAAATGATCAAAAACTATGTAAAAATCTTAAATTTTATTTTTAATTAGCTAATTTTCTACAATATTCATTTAATAATTTAATAGTACAAAAATACAACGCAAAGGATCCCAAGAAATATCATGTATTCACTTTTAAATAAAATCACCTGCAAGAAAAAAAAAGTCAATTAAAAATACTTAAAATGTATCATATGTTTGGTTGTTTTTATGATATAAAAGAAGCCGCCAACGACATGCCGGTTCTGGGACCCGCAGCAGAGAAACTCGAAAGGGACGAAACTGGTTTTGTATAGAAAAGGGTTCTATAATTCCTGTTCCTATCTTTTTATTCCCTCTTTTGGTCTCTATACATTGCATGGAATTCCTGTGCTCCATGGACGGCGCAAAAAGTGAAGGGTGTGTTTTTTTAAGAGTTGGTGGGTGTTTGAGAATATAATAATAGTTTTTAAAAATATTTTTTGATTTATAAATATATTTAAATAATATTTTTTTATCTTTTAAAATTAATTTTTAACATCCTCTATTTGCCTCATTCTATTACCGTACAATATATATATATATATATAAAGAGTAAATGAAAAGAAAAGAATACATCATTCGTGGGCTAATGAGAAATTATTGTTATTTACATAATTAGCTATTTTATTTTATTAACACTAAGATCATTAATAAAAAAAGAAAAACAAAACAAAACGTTTAAACCAATCAATCAAACTAGATGGCCTTTTAGCAGCTTGAGTCAAGAATTGGGACTAAAAGTGTTTGTTTTTTTAGGTAGATTTTGTGATTGTAGTTTTAAAAAAATAAGTTTAAAAAAATATAATTAGTTGTGGTTAGTTGGATTTAGATATGTAATTTGTAAAAATTAAGGTTGAAGTTTATATATAATAAAAAATATATATAAATTTATCAATTTAAAGTAAAAAAGTAAATTAAATTTTTTTAAAAGTATTTTCGAGCTTAAATTTTTTAATATATCTCATAATACAAAACATAATTTGGTTTATAAATAAATATTTTACTGTGTTTGCAGCATAAGAGCATGGATGACTGAGAAACCGTTTGGCAACGTGGTGGCGTCCACGTTTCCTGCGATTTGAAGCTACAAGCTGTTTGGTAACACATGAACGCGAGTTACTGTTCACTGGGTCCCACGTGCTACAACGTTTGAAACGCGAGAAAATGAGAAGCAGCTCCTGCCTGCTTTCTGCGCGGTGAAATGATGCTACTGTAGTGAACAGTGGAGCATGGCTCCACTGTTCACTAAACATTTTTTTTTTTAAACAGTGGAGACATGCCTCCACTGTTCAGTGAACAAGTTTTTATTTTTTATTTTTTTTAACCAGTACACTTAATTAATTTTACTTGCACTGTTCACGTGAACCTGAACAACAACTTTTTTTTTTTAAATTAGTTTAAGGTGAATTAAATTTACTCGTACTGTAATCTTAATTTTATTTTTGATAATATTTTACCTAATTTTGTAGTTCTTGTCAGATGAATTTTGTACATAATGAAATTGTAGATAGTTTTTTGTTAAAGTTATTTTTTTTTATATAAAGTGTGATTTATTTCATGATATAATAGCAATAGTTAAATCCATAATATTTAAATTAAAAACCATCAATATTAATATATATTTTTTAAAAGTATTTTATAACCTCAATTTCAAAAGCATTCTTAACCAAACACATTAAAATTACTTTTTCTTCAACCTCAATTTCAACCACAGTTTTAACCAAACACATATTTTTTCAAACAAATCTCAACTAAAAGTATTTTTTATAAAACAATTTTTTTTAAATCACAACCACAACCGCTACCGCAATATCAAACACACTCTTAATAATGGTCAAACTTTATTTCGCCACTATAGAGAGTGGATTCTTGAAATTAGTGAAACAGACGCGTATGGTAGCGCCGGCTATAAAGGAGCGGCCGACCCCTTTACTCTTTGCAATTTGCAGCAGCCATCAATGATGCAGACTGCAGAGGTCTCACGTGAAAGGCCGAGAGAGAGAGCGGCCGATCCCTTAACTCTTTGCAATTTGCATCAGCCATCAATGGTGCAGAGGTCTCACATGAGAGAGAGAGAGAGAGAGCAATCTAAAAACATGGGCTTTGATAATTAGTTAGATGAAATGGGCTGTTGTAAATGGGTCTTACATTTAATCGGGTGTGTTGGGTCAAGTATTGGGGGGGGGTTTGGGATTTAGTTAAGGGAGGATATGAGATTGACTTTTTTGCCCCGAGCTGGAACCTTGACAGGTTTTTTTGAGTAACTGCAAACTTGTTTCTACTAGATGATTGCCCGTCAGGTTGGAGAAAAATTTCTTTTAACATAAAAAAATATATCTTTAGGTATATTAATATTTCTTTTAATAATTTTTTTTAAAAAATTATATAGAGATTGATACGATGTGATCTAGTTAATTTGAGGGTACAAAAACAATCTAAATGACTAATAAAAACATAATTTGGCTCAAAATAAATATTTAATGTGATTTTTTTATATAAATATTGAAACAATAACATATTGAATCAATTCGAGTTAATTTGGGTTAACATGCTAGTTTGCAAACCAAGATGTGAGACTATAATAATTCTATATAAACCAAATCAAAATAAATTATAAAATCTAATTTCCAACAAACTCAATGTTGAATGATGAAATTGAAAAGAAAGACAAAAAATGAATTGAGTCAGTTTGTCAAACCTGCAACCCAAGTCATAAGATCGGGATAACCTGATAGAATAAAATTTAAAATAAATTATGAAACTCAATCCCTAATTATCCCAATGTTGAAATATGAAATTAAGTAAAAAAATCAATTTAAAAAAAAGATATAAAAAACAACCTCAGTTAACTCAGGTTAATCTACCAAACTTTTTATCCAAGTTATAAAACATGGATAATCTCATAAAAAGTAAACCTAAACAAATCATGAAGCCTAATTTTCAATCAATTCAATATTAAACTATAAAATTGAGAAACAAATTAATTATAAAAAGGATAAAAAGTCAAATTAACTCGTCAAACTCAAGACATGAGATAATAATGACCTTGTAAAAAATCAGTTATGAAAATTATAAAATATAATTTTTAATAAAACTTAATGTAGAATGATAAAATTAAAATTAAAAAAAAAACACATGTAAAGATTGATGAGAAAAAAGTATTTTTAGAATAAAAAATATTGAATTTTAACTAGAAAGGCTAATTTATAATTTATTCATCTTTTTTCTTCTAATAAAACTTTGTTTCATATCATTTATGAAATTTTTTTTTATCTTTGTGTTATAACTCAAAAATTATTTTATATTGATTAATCATGGTAAAAGTGAATTAAAAAAATGACTTAAAGCATTTTTTTAATAGAAAAGGTAATACAAGTTGGAATTTCGTAAGTTAAATAAAACAAATATATTTTTATTAAAAAAATTAAATTAATATTTTTTTAAGTTCAAAATTATTTTTAACGAAACATGTAAACAGTGAAAAGGATCTTTTTAATTTTGGAAGAGAAAAACACCATATAATTAACAACTGGTTGTTCAAAATAGCAAGAGCAAACAGAAACGTTTTAAAAAAAATTAAATTTATATTTATTTTAAATTAATATTTTTTTAATATTTTTAAATTATTTTGATATGTTGATATAAAAAATGATATTTAAAAAATAAAAATATTATTTTAATGCCTTTTCAAATAAAAAATACTTTGAAAAACAACAGCAACTACACTCTCAAACATCTCTTAAAACCACGAGTAAAACAACAAACCAAAAAATATTATTAACATAACATTAAAAAATGTGACTGAATTATTAAAATTAATTATTATTATTATTATTAACAATACACAAAAATATGGGGAAAGTACTATACCAATGAATAGTACTATGCCATGAAAAAATATTTGTTTTTGTTTTTTTCAATTAATTTTTTTTTTAAAATTTTTAATATTAAATTTGTTTTTTATTGAGTTATCCCACTCTTATGACATATATCACGAGTTTGGTGGGTTAACTTGGTTGGCTAAGGTATTTTTTCCTTTTTTAACTTTTTTTTTTCAAATTTCAACATTTAATATTGAGTTAATTAAAAATTATGCTTTATGATTTGCTTTATTTGCTTTTTATTAGGTTAATCTGGTTTCATGATTTGAAAATAGTGCTTAACGAGTTACCCAAGTTGACTTAGGTTGTTTTTTTATGATTTTTTAATTCATTTGTTTTCTAATTTTATCATTCAATATTGGGTCGGTTGAAAATTAAGCTTCATAATCTGCTTTGATTTTTTTCTATGGGGATATCTTGATATCATGATCAAGGTTGCAAATTTTGATACTTTAACCCCGTTTAAATCAAGTTGTTTTTTTTTTCTTTCTAAGAAGTTATCTCGGTTTCATATCCTTCGATATTGGATTTGCTTTTTATTGGGTTGTCCTCGTCTCATTACTCGGGTTGTGAATTTGGTAGGTTAATCTAATTTGTAGATGTATCACAAAACACTTTTATTTTGTGTTTTTTGTTTTTTTTTTAATTTAACCCTTTAATAACCCAAATTTTTCCTATTTAGTTGTTTTTTAAAAATTTATTCTTCAATATTAGATTGTTTAAGGAAATATGCACCGTAATTTGTTTTTTCAATTTTCTTTTTGTTGGTGTATATATTGGTCTCATAGAGTTATATGTATATTTTTTCCCATCGATTTCAACCTTTAGTACTAGATATGTTGGATGTGAGGGTTTATTATTATTTTTCGTTTGCTTTCTATGAATTTATCTCGATCTTATGACCTGGCTTGCAGGTTGGAAAAATTAACCCGGGATGACTCAAAGTTATTTTTTGCTTGCAGGTTGTTTTTCTTATTAAATTTATTTTTTCAATTTCATCCTTTAATACTAGGTTAGTTGGAAATTGGGCTTCACATGCTTTTTTCGTGTTTTATATGAGGTTATTTTGATCTCATGAACTGGATTGCGAGTTTGGAGAGTAGACTCAGGTTGACTCGATTCAATGTTTTTGGTGTGTGTATGTATATATGTATATGTATTCAATTTTACCCTCCAACAACTCAATCTTTTTTTTATTTAGTTTTTTTTTAATCTCACATTTCAATATTAAGTTTTTTGAGAATTAAGTTTCGTCAAATTTTCTTTAATTTGTTTTGTGTGGAGTTATTTGAATATCATGGATTTTTTTCTATCGATCTTGACCTTCAACATTATATCTATTGAAATTAAAGATCCATGATTTTTATTTTTATTTTTTATGAAGTTATTTAAATTTCATGACTTAGATTGTCTGTTGACTTGAATTGTTTATTTTATCATTTATTTAATTAATTTTTTTATATAATTTCATCATTTGACATTATGCTGGTTAAAACTCGGGCTACATAATATTTTTGATTTGCATTTTATAAGGTTATCCCAATCAAATGAATGGGGTTGTGGGTTTGACAAGTGAATCAGGATTGATCCAAGTAGTTTTTTTTTTAATTTAATATTTATTTTTTTTAATTTTATTTTTCAATATTGAGTTTATTAAGAATTGACTTTTATAATTTATTTTAATTTACTATCTATAAAGTTATTTTAATTTTATAATTCAGATAGTAAATTTAATAAGTTAACCAAATCAATCAAATATATCAAAATTTTAATATTTAAAACAAATATTATCTAATATATTATATCAATAATATTTTTTTTAAAAATCATTTAATATATTTATATATTTTTTTGTATTAAAAAAATTAACCAGACCCACGTCACATCATATCATATAGCGGCCATTAATCTAATATCTTGGTAATTGCTATTTATCCATTAATTTAAATTAATGAATGGATGGATCGAGTAAGGTCGGTTTGAAAGCCTTTCTGGATTTTACCTAAATAGAAGACCAATATCCAACAACCACGTGTCTGAAGACTGAACAAAATATTTTCCTTAAAAAACAGAGGAGAGCGAGAGAGAGGTTTTGCTTGTTGGGTGTTAGGTCCCTCGCAGGTTGTCCAAAGGTAACAGAAAGAGAAAGGGAGGAAGACAGGGCAAATCAGTTTCCTTTCCTTGTTATTAACTTTAGATTTGATTTTTATTTTGATTCCTTAGCCAGAAAGTCTTATAATTAGCACTCCAACCTCAGCTTTCACGCACAAAAAAAATAATAATTTCAATCAGGTTTGTTTCTTTCCATTCCTTCCTCTCCTATTATCATGTTCAGGTTCTCAATTCCTTCCTTCTTCTTCTTTTCCCTCTTATTATAATCAAATTCAAATACTTTTTTTTATTTTTTTATTTTTAGTGATTTCAGACAAAAGTAGACTTGTTAAAGTTCTTTTTTTCTTCTTCTTCTTTTTCACTTATTTTCTTGCAAACCCAAAATTGGGTCATCTATAAATTGCTTGGATTAGCTTTTGTGTGTGTAAAGTTTGAAACTCTCTTTCTTTTTGGAATGATTTTTTTGTTGGTAAAGAACCCTAGCAAAATTGCACTAAAGAATTATGGGTGTTGCCTTTTTTTTTTTTTAATAGTATGCCTTTTTAGCGGATAATTTATTGAATTTCCCTTTTGAATACAGCTTTTGTGCTTGATTTTCATCTTTTTCCAGTAACAATGAATTTTAGATTTTAGAGGTTGCTAATCATAGTGCATTTTTGGTTCGTGCGTGAATTAGGTATAAATTCATGGCAACTGCAACTATGGCTACAGCAGCCGGTGCAGCTGCACTTTTGTACTATACTTTGAACCGTAAATTAAGGTCTAGCACATCTCATGATGATGACGATGGTGATAATGAGAATGACAGCGGTGACGCACCTAGTCGCGTTCATTTAGGCATTGAACGCGTATCACATAGGTTAATTCAAGCTCCCGCAACGTGGTTGGAAACGATCTCAACTTTGTCGGAGACTCTCAGGTTTACTTACTCTGAAACTCTAGGGAAGTGGCCTATTGGGGACTTGGCATTCGGGATCAACTTTCTATTGAAGAGGCAGGTGAGCCCTTCCTTTGTTTCATGTCTAATTGTTTATGTTTGTTCTTCTTGATCCCCTGGTGAGAGAGCTGTTTTTATAAGATTTCATTAATGTGTTGGTTTTTTAGAACAATGTTGTTGACCTCAATTATTTATTATTATTATTTCATGAATGGGTTGGTTTATATGGCATGTCTGGAGGCATTTATTTGTGTTAAACTGGACCTCTTCCTGTATCAAATGATGTCGTGAATTTTTGTATTGTATTTGCTAAAATTGACCCCCTCCTTCCCCCCAAAAAAAGAAGAAAGGATACTAGACTAATATGTTGGTGTCAACATTTGAATCCTAGACTAATAGTTTTCATTTACTGGTTTTGAAATTTTATGGCTGTTTTTGTGAAAACAGACATAAAATTTTGTGAGATGTTAATTAATTGTTTGAATCTTAGTATAATGCCTCAACCATGGTGGTCATGTTTGAAGAAACTCCAGGAACATGTCTTCTACAAGCTTTCGAGTCTTTTACTGGATTGATAGAATAATTCTGACAGTCACACCTTTTATTTGGTGGTCATGTTCGAATAAACTCTTGTCACACACCTTATAGATAATCTGAATCTTGAGATGGTAGTTAGTTGCTATATTGAGGGTTTTAGATTGCTAAGGCAGAATAGTAGTTATACACAGTAAGAAACTCCTTTACCCCAAGGCTGCAGTTCTATAATTGTTTGAAGAAACCTCAAATCCATTTTCTTGGTCATTGGAGAAAATAAATATGCCTGCATGCTTGCGTTCCTGTGCTGCATTAGTGGTGCTATCTGGCCACTCAACATGACATTTTTTTTCATCAAAATGCTGTTTCTGTGTGTTTTAGAGAATTCCAGTAACTCTGTTTGCACTATATCTTTTGCTCCTGACATTACCAAATAGTTTTTTCATCTTTATAGGAAACAATGAGTTCATGATGCAGAGATCTTCTGAATCATTTTCTTTTTGGTGCTTTCTTTTGTTGGGCCGATAATCTGACTTGTAATCTTATTTGCAGGGCACCTTACATGTTGGCAGTGTATTTGGCGGTGAAGATAGTGTACAGCTTAAAGGATTAGAAGTAGCAGCTGAACTTAGATACCTCTTAAACTTGTTGACCTTGTGTTGGCATTTCTCAAAAAAACCTTTTCCTTTGTTTTTAGAGGAGACAGGGTTTACTAAAGAAAGTGTTCTTCTTCAAGAACCCAAAGCAGGAGTAAGTTTTATATAATGCTTCAATAGTTGAATACTTCACTTAAAGGTCCTGGTGTACTTTTTGCTTCCTTTCGCATTATTGTTTTGACAAAAGGTTCTGAGCATGATACCTGTAGTATCCATGCGTTTTCTGAATGCATCTTTACATCTATGTAATGCAGATATTGAAGCCAGCTTTTACAATTTTAGTTGATCACAAGACAAAATATTTTTTCTTACTGATACGTGGAACACATAGCATTAAAGATACTTTGACAGCTGCAACTGGAGCTGTTGTGCCTTTTCATCACTCTGTTGTGCATGAGGGAGGAGTCAGCAATTTAGTTTTAGGCTATGCACATTGTGGGATGGTTGCAGCTGCCTGGTGGATTTCAAAGCTTGCAACACCTTGTCTCAAACAGGCGCTTGGGCAATTCCCTGATTATAAACTCAAGGTAAACGCAAGTTGGAAACTTTTTCCCCCCTCACTGTGTGCTCAAGTCATTTTGTGGCCATGTCATAAAACCAGAATCATTTCTGTTTCTATCTCGAAAAACAAAAAAAAACCACAGATAGCAACAATATTGAATCTCAACTTGATTTAGTATCATGTACTTCTAAGTTTGAGCTCATAGCAGAGTTCATTGCTATGTTTGAGGAGTTTTTTTTTTTGGAACATATTTTTTTTATTGCAACTAATGTTAGCTCTGAACACTCTAGTCAGGTTTATAGTCTTCTGGAACCTATTTGCTGCGTGAGTGTTTTCAAGACACTATACATTAGTTATTGCTTTCCTCAAACTTTCTCCATCCTTCCTTTCTTTTGTGAAGCCAAGAAATTTTGACCAGAAGATGAGAGTACATAACCTAGTTCATGATACCTTTCATTACCCAAGTGTTTGAATCTGTTCCTACTGAACGTTCTGAAACATTTGCCTATGAACATTCAATACTCTTTGTATTCTATAGTGTCTTGTGCAACTGGTATGTCAAAACAAGCACTAGCAAGATTCCATAAATTGCCTGTTGCTTTGGTTCTACTCTTAGTTTATCCTAGCAAATCATATCTATGATTCATGTGAAGAAACATTTTCATGAAAAGTGCCCTCTTTGAATCTCCTTTCAAAACTGTATAGAAAATCCTTTTTTTCTTTACATTTGATAATATCTTGTTTAAGGTGAATAAGGTTAACAAGTTTTACTAAGATTACTTCTCTTGAATCCAAAGATTGTAGGGCACTCTCTTGGTGGAGGCACTGCTGCCCTTTTAACATATGTATTACGAGAACAGAAGGAATTATCGTCAACTACGTGTGTCACATTTGCTCCAGGTTTCTATCCAGAACTTATCAAATCTTCAGTGTTAACATGAAAACTTGATGCCTTTCATCTCTCTCTCTCTCTGTGTGGCACCTGGGTTTGCTTTCATATATTCTATAGAGTGGTATGGTGGTGTGCGCGCGCTTTCTATGTTCACTGACTCGAGGTTCCATATGCAGCTGCTTGTATGACATGGGAATTGGCTGAATCAGGCAATGATTTCATTACTTCTGTTATAAATGGAGCTGACTTAGTGCCTACATTCTCAGCTGCTTCAGTTGATGATTTACGTGCAGAGGTTACTTTCTTAAAACTGTTTAGGATTTCAATTTACTTTCTTTTTCTTGTTCCAAATTTATTGACATCCGAGGATTATTTGGCGGATATCTTTTATGCATGTATCCTATGTGGCAGAATTTATGACTTGTGCTTGCTGAAACTTTTCTGATGTTTTACCATTGAGAGTTGTCTGGATGAGGGCTGATATAACTGCAAAACATCTTTGTTTATATGGTTCTCATTTATGCTGCAAAGTAGTTGTGTTGATGCTGGTGAATTTTGCATTGAAGCATTCAGAGTCTCCCAAAAGCTTTCCCCTTCTATTTTTGCTCTTTTATTTACTGTTTTTGAGAAATTCATTTTATTTGAGAAAGCAACTGGCAATTTTTCAAGTCCTCGTAGGTGCCACCCTGACTTTTCTCTTTAACTTCAATTAAGATGTGCAACTTCAATTTCTCATTCTCTGTTGTGCTTCTCATATTTTTTAGCAACAATTTTCCTGTTTCAGGTGACAGCATCTGCATGGCTGAATGATTTGAGGAATCAGATTGAGCATACAAGAATTCTGAGTACTGTTTATCGTTCGGCATCGGCGTTGGGTTCCCGTCTGCCATCCATCGCCAGCGCTAGAGCAAAGGTTGCTGGGGCTGGGGCAATTTTGCGCCCTGTCTCCAATGGTACACAGGTGATATCTTGTATGCAATGCAATTGCAAACTAGTTTCTCTTCATAATTCCACAACATTCTTAGACTTCTCAATCAACTGAAGTGGACTTGCTGTGGTCCTTCCTTTTCCTCCTCAACTGGTACATTTTGACTATCAACAAGGAATTAATGTCTGAAACTGTGGTTGGATCCTATCCTATCACTTGCTCATATGGAAGACATAACAATGAATTATTGAAAGAACCCTAGCTCTTGTATTCATAGCAAAGTTTATATAGCTCGAGTGAGTACATAGAGATGATAAGAGTTCTTCTACTCAAAACCAACTAGTTTGGTATTTAATGCCTGCAGGTTGTAATGAAGAGAGCACAGAGCATGGCCCAGGCGGCATGGACCACACGCCCTTCCCTTCAGTTGTCTTCATGGTCGTGCATTGGACCCCGCCACCGAGCCACAGCTGCAAGTTCAAATTCAGGAGAGGGAGGTTCCCCAGGATCTGGCTTAAAAGCTGAAACTTCAGAGCCTCTTCTTACATCTCCTGACAGTAACACAACCACAGCTTCCACTGGAACTATTGAACATCCTGCTTCTTCTGGAGGAGCAGAATGGACTTCAGAAATTGAATATTCTTGTACTGATGAAATGGCTTCACATGCTCATATGGGTGCTGATCTTGATCGTGGAGAGGACCTCATGAGTGATTCACATGAAGACCGAATGAATGAAGTGGAGTTGTGGCAACAGCTTGAGCATGAGCTGTATGATAGATCAGATAGTGAGGATGCTGATGTGGCAAAGGAAATAAGGGAAGAAGAAGCAGCAGCCATTGCAGAGGTAGGTGAGGACCAGCCTGGAAGCACTGCTCCAGGAATGAAGGAAGTGCGCAGATTCTTCCCTCCAGGAAAGATTATGCATATTGTTACCCTGCATCTTGATAGTGCAGAGAGTGAAGGTGATACCCCCACCTCGAGTGGTTCTGACAACAACCAGCCACCGGTGGAGACTAAAGTTGGGATCTTCCGGACTCCCAGAACGCTTTATGGGAAGCTGAGGCTTTCTCAAACCATGGTCAGCGATCACTTTATGCCTGTTTATAGGAGGCAGATTGAAAAGCTAATTAAAGAACTTGAAGAGGAAGAGGCTGCTGGTAATCACAAGGACAACGCTGAGGTTGTGTTATAGGGAAAGTGTTATTGGCATGGTACTGAATCAACACCATACAGAAACAGATTTACACAGTTTCTTTCATACTTGAAAAGAGAGGATTCAGCGTATTCGGATTTCACTTCATTAATTAGACGCATGTGGCAGTAGATGTCCTTAACTGCAATGAAAATGCGTTTTGGTTGAAGCCACTTGGGTAAAGATCCATGCCAGGTTGCACACGAGAGAAAGCAATTAATTGTTTTCATTTATAGTTTTGCATGCTCTACCATGGTTTATAGATCCATTCCTGGCACATCCAAGGTCAGCCATTGACTGTACTAATCCTTAGTTTCTCTTGAAAGTGATTTTGTCGACCCTGACCATTTGTGTATTTAGTGTTTCAGCTCAAAGGTTCTATTTGGTGCTACAGTTGAACTGATTTTTTTTATTAAATTTTGATTTTTTTTTTGCTTCAAATTATATATTTTTTAGTGTTTTTGGATTGTTTTGATATGCTAATATTAAAAATAATAAAAAATATATTATTTAGATTTAGTTTTAGGTGATAAATATTTTAAAAAGTAATCCAAATTATACTCCCAATCAAACATTGATCTCTTTCCTAAGTCAAACTGTTTTCTTCCCCAAATGGCTGCCCTGAGCATTGTTTGAAATGTGCTTTCATAATTTGTCGAGCATATTTTCTCTTAACGGTGGTTTACAACTTGTAATTGCAAAAAAGTTTTTGATTTGAGGACTAAATTATGCATAACATAAATTAAAGGACCAAAAATTTTAAAAAGGACTAAAATATTAGAAAATTAAATATAGGGATAGAAATAAATTGTTGAAAAAATTTCAAATATCAAAATGAACTTTTGCCAAAAAAACTTCACTTGAACTTGCCGTGTCTAGTATGCATCAAAACACAAATAAGAACATGTATTGTCTACTCCAATCCATTAAATATATCCTTAGAGGTTTTTTTGGTTTTTAGCACAGTAAAAAAAAAAGATAAAATATCACTGTCTATAAAATATTTAGGGAAATGACAAGTTTCTTGAGCCACAATTTTTATATATGACTCGTAAGTTCTAGATGAGGGTTGTGACTCCAAATGATTTTAAATAACCATATCTAATTTTTTTCATTTTCCATCTTTATTTTCCCTCACTCCCAACAACCACCACCCACCTTCGCATCCCTGTCCTCGCCGACAACCTTTTCTTTGATGGATCTGAGATGTGGTTAACACATGTCTTGTTGCATTGCCTCAATATAGTTGAAATGCATTGTTCTGATTGAGCAATGCAACAATTTGACTTGTCTCAGCACATCCCGAAGTATATTGATACCGGTGTTGAAATGTATCGATCATCGAAGTAAGCATGAAGGGAATTTGATTGGTGATTCATACAGCTTACCTAGATTTTTGGAATGCTAGGAGGGATCGACTATTTGAAGAGTAACATTTGACAATTGATCTAGATACCTCTACATGAGATGATATTTGCCTAATACGTGCTAGTTTATTACATTTATATAGTCATATTCCTAAGGTGTCCACGTAATCTAATGTATTATAAACCCCGATGTTAAAGACAAAATCAATTGATATGCAATAATTTGTTTTAGATATAACATTTATTAAATATTGTTATAAATGACATGTGATAATTATTTTTCAATGTATATATATAGATTTATTACTTAGCATGTGAGGCTGGAAAAAGCAACAACTTCTATTAGTGAAGGTGTTGTTGAAATGAGTTGTGTCATGGCTAGCATCATGCTCAATTTGTGTCATGGTGGACTTCAGTAGGTTGATGAGGTTGAGTGTCTTGAAGCAACATTAATAGAAGATGAGATCACTTATCGTGAAAAGGCGACTTGTAGTTGGGGATGTTGGTTTATTCATGAGCGTCCCAGACTTGTCTACGAACTCAGACGATCTTGGTGCTGACCCCTATATAGACGCTATAAGCCAGTCCTTAAGTTGGGGTGGTGATGCACCTTCCACCAGGGCTTTAGACCCATCGACGAGCTAGGGTGGTTTTATAAATCTACTTAGATTATATAATTTAATGTTATAAGAATTATAATTTTAGTTTAAATTTAATAAAATATTATGTGAATTATTGTGTTTAATTGTGAATTGTTAATTTTAATTAATTGTGAAGGGTGTTGATATTTTAATTATATTGTAAAGATGAATTAGTAAATTATGTTTCTAAATTCTAAAGCTAGTTTGCTTTGAGTTATTTTTGGCAAGGAGTTAGAAAGGTTAAAAGAAATGCCATGAACACATTTTTTGGGCTAGTCGCACTCCTTAACTACATCTCGAGAGTCGCACACATATTTTTTGGGCTAGTCGCACTCCTTAACTACATCTCGAGAGTCGCACATGTGAAATGCAACTTGAAAGGATTGCGACTTGAAATGCAAATGTAATTTTTTTTTTTTACTATGCTAAGGTAAAAAAAAAAAAACCCTTCATATCCTAATATGAATAGCAGACACACACGCATCTTAACAACCACATTATAACTAACAATTGCAATAACATTGAAAACTAACTCTTATACCAAATATATCCTTGCAACGAATCTCAAACAGAAGCTTCAGAAGCTAGGTTTCTTATTTACTTTTTAACTTTTTTATTATTATTATTATCTTAGTTCATCTTGCTATGTTATATTATATTATAAATTATAAAAAAATAAAAAAAATGTTTTTATTGTTTATTTTAGTGTAAAGGTTGACTCAATTACACTATTAACTACTACAGTGTAGCTAAATTACCCCCTCTTTTTCTTTTTTTATCATTGAAAAATTATCTAGTTACCCAACTTTTTTTCTTTTTAATTTTATCATTTCATTTTTTCTTTTCAATTTCATAATTCCATATTATATTAGCACAATTTGAAGCCTCTTAATTTGTTTTGGTTTACGTGTTAGGGCATATAAGCGCGCTCACAAAAAAATATTCTAACATTAAATTAAAGCTCGATATTAAAAAAATATAATTTAATGTGAACAATTAAAAAAAAATTAAAACAACATGGACTAAATTTAAGACTAAAAAGCAATCCTTTCTCTTTTTTAATGTTCAAAGGGCATGAAAAACTATAGTTCGGTCCCTAATGTTTTACTTTTTTTATTTTTGGTCATTGTGTTTTGAGGTTTTACCGTTTCAGTACTAAATTTTATTTATTTTATGTTTTAATCCCTATAATTTTAAAAAAATGAGTCATCATAAAAAGAGAGGAGAGAGAGTGTTTGGTTGATCATATTCCAATTATAAAAAAGATTGATCTTGGTGTTAGTGAGTTTGTCTTTGAAAGAGAATTCAATAGAGACGACATTTCTCTTTGAATTTGTTGTAAAAAGTAGATAGAGACCTATAAAGTTGTTTTCTATTAGATTAGATTTTGTTTTCTTAGAGTGATTCTAGTTTTTTTAGAGATTTAAATGAGTTTATTGAAGTTCCAAAGATGTTCTTGGAGGTATTTTAATGTGAAAAGAAGTTAGAAAATGAGTTTTTGTGGTTTAAAACTCAAACCCCAACTTTCCAATCACTAGAGATGGCAGAAAAGTAATCAAAAGATGATACCTCTATTTTGTGGGTTTATTGTCTACTAAGACAAGCGGCACATCATTTGCTATGTAAGAAATTTTTACGATGATATTATCGCTTGCTTATAAATCATTATGTGTTAGTCTAATATGCATAATTTTTAAAATAATTTGCTCATTAATATTGAATGAAAATAAAATATCTATTTTTTTATTTTTTATATAAATTTTCTCAAATTTATTGTTCTTATATTGTTTCATTTAGGTACATAAAAAGATCAATTAATGATTTTTTTTAATTATTTGTTTTATTGAAACTTACTTTCATGATCATAAAAAGTTTACTTAAAACAATAATTGTCATAAAAATCATGTTTTTGTCAAAATATAAAAGAAAAAACATGATTAAAAAATTAATTTATTATTAAAAAAATAGTTTTTTTAGTTCAAATCATTGTAGTTTTTTCTAATATTGTTTTTTTTATAATTGTTGTTATTTTTTATTCAATCAACTATGCTGCTATAAAAAATTATGTTTTTTCAAAACAAGAATCACATGAATCATAAAAGATAATTTTAACAGAAAAAAATATATTTTTCCTTTGAAATTTTATTTATATTATTATTATATAATTAAATAAAAAATCCATTCTAATTTTGTTTTCTCAATAGCGTGACCGGAGCACAAGGAAGGCTGACACAAGAAACAGAAGATACCATCCCGCCTTCTCTCTCTGTTTGTTTTTTGTAAATTAAAAAATTAAGGCTCCTGAAGTGGCCGCCTCCTAGATATTTTGGGCTCATTAATTAGCCTCCGCATGCATACACACATCAAATGAAAAAATGCAACGCAACCATATGGCCCGCCGGCGGCCACATTTATAGCTGGAATTCAATTCATTAATGACTCCTTGATGGATAACTACAAAGATAGAAGACTAGCTACTGAATCGTTGAATCTTGTATCGTCGCAGATTGGATAGAAAAAATATTTTAAGAAAAAAATAATATTAAGTTGATCCAAGAGTTTTTTTTTTTAAATAATATCAAATGATAAAAAAAAAAAAAAGCAAAAACAAAATTACTAACCCATGTTAACTCATTAAATTTATGATCCAAGTTGTTTGATCAAAAACAACAAATTTAAAAAAACCTCGAAACTCAATCCTTAACAAATCAAATGTTAAAGAATGAAATTAAAAAAATAAAAGGATAAAAAAAACAATTATAAGCAAAAAAAAAAACTTGAGTCTGCTGGGGTCAACCCGTCAAATTTACAGGTTAGGTTTTGAGATTGGAATAACCCGATATAAAGAAAAATAGAGAAAATTATGAAACTAATTTTTTTAAAAAAACCAATGTCAATTTATAGATGAGAAAAAAATAAGCAAAAAAATAAAATAAAATTGATACCAACTCTTATTAGCTTATAAAACTCGTACCTAGGCCATTTGATTGGAAACACCAAAAATAAAAAAATCACGAAGGTCAATTCTCAACAAATCAAATATTGAAGGATGAATTAAAAAAAATCAATAACACAAAAGGATCCCAAAGAAAAAAAAGTAACTAAAAGGGAAACCAAAAAAAGAGCGAGCCTACTCGGGTTAATCTGCCCAACCCATAAGCCATGTCATGAAATTGGGATGACCATATTAAAAAAGAAAACAACGAAAACCATGAAACCTATTTTTTTTAAAAAAATCAACATCAAGTAATGAGATTGAAAAAGAAAATAAGTCCATAAAAAAGATGGGAACCTGCTTTAGCTCATAAAACCGGTGACTCGATCCATTTGATTAGAAACATCAAACCTGGAAAAATTATGAAGCCCAAACCTTAAAAATCAAATGTCAAAGGATAAAATTGAAGAAAAAAAATCACAAAAAAAATTAAAAACATAAAATAGCAATTAAAAGAATAAGGATCAAATTTGAAAAATAAAATAAAATGAGAGGGTGTATAATTTTGGATTGAAGAGCTAAATTGAAAAGAAAAATCAATTTTATAAAAGAATTAAAAGAAGAAACCACTCAAAAAATGAGAACCAAATTTTTTTAAAATAACAAATTAAATATTTTGATTAAATGGTGGAATTGAAAACAATTGAAAGTTTATAAAAGAGATAACATAAAAATGAAGAAAAAAAAAGATACAGGATCAAATTTGAAAAATAAAAAATTTAGATAGAAGGGTAAAATTGAAAAACAAAACAAAAACCTATAAAAAGATCAAGAAAAAAAACAAATCAACATAATGATGATTGATACTTAAATATCCTTAATAAAGGGACCACCCTGAAATTTTAATTGTCAGGCATGAATTTCAAGTAAGGAGAGGGAAAAGAGAGAAAAAAATGGCTCCAAATGAAATCCATCCAGAAATATCAAACATACGCACCGCTGATAGAGGAAGAAGACATCATGATGAATCTATGACATGACAAAAGATAATCTTTCATTACCGAAGGATGTTGTACGCTCCGTCGAAGTATAACAGAACCCTACCATGCTTGACCGCATGCATGACACGCACCTGACAATTTCAAAAATTTAATTATTTTTAATTAATTTAAAATATCAATTTACCCCTCTACTAATGTGGTTATAATGTAAAATCAAACACGAAAATTCAGAAATGCTCCTAAAGCAACAAATTTTATTACAAGGGTAAGTTGGTAATTTTACTATACTAAAAATAATGATTTTTAAAAAAAAAAATCTATAGCAACCAATTATCTGATTTTTGCTTTTAAGGGCAAAAAAATATTTTACCATTCTAAAAAAATATGAAAATACCTTTATACCCCAATTGAAAAACAAAAATGTCAAATGAATCATATGAAAAAGATTATTTTACCCCTGAGCTTACTCTTCTAGGCTCATTTGGTGAAGGACAAAACCATCAATTCACTATTACAATCCATAATAACTTGTGTCTAGAGCTATAATATTTTCCCCACACCCTATATATTTTGTTAATAGGCCCAATATTATAATATCTTTTCAAATTAACTCAACTTGAATCAAATGTGCTTATCTATAACTTAAATAGTATTTACTAATTTATTGGGTTGTGCTATGTTGTGGGTGGGATAAAAAATTCTTTGAATACAAAAAAATATTCATGTCATAAGAAACTATTTGGTATTGTTATTACACCTGGCCCGACAGGTCGACCTTGAAACCTAATAAGTCATTTCTTGCCTAGCCTGAATTTAAAATTAAACTGTATGAGAGTTGTCCTGATATGACAAAGTTAACTTGACAGGTCCAAAAACAACTTGAATGATCAATTAAAAGCATGGTTTGACTTTATTTTTTTTGAAGATGACATTTTTTCTTGAATATTGAGACGACGACATATTAGATTGACCTAGGCTTCGCTACTTAACTTGTCAAACCCGTGATCCGGGTTATAGACTTTACAAGGTTTGTTTTTTTTTTAAATAATTTTTTACTTAATTATACAATAAAAAAAATAGACAATCATTACCAAATATCATGCCACTCTTCATAGGAGATGAGTATCACATAAATTCCTTTCATTAAATGACAACCAATACCTCAATATGTGTGGTGGTTAAAGGTGTGGTCATGAGCTTAGAGAATCTCAGGCTGTCACAAACGAATCTTTTAGTGCTATCTTGGATGCCCTAATAGGAGATTGATGGTGCTGGGAAGATTCTACTTTTCATCGCTGGAAACGGAGGTGATCTTGTATGGTCATGCTTATTTTTTCTACTAGAATATAGTTTTCCATCACCAATTTCACATTTATGAGAGTTTGATCAAGAAGAGTATACAATTATTTTGTAAATAATATTTGTAAATCCCATTAATTAGATCTTTAGTGGTGGTGAGTTTAAGTAAATTCTTTATGTTGATTATTTTTTCATTAAACCTTTAGAGTTATGTTCTGGTGCTTTTATCTTCTTGTTGTATGATGGGAAAAAATGAGTTTGGCTTTAAGATCATGAAAGTTAAGAACATATCCATGCTCTAGGTTATAGTACTACACCCAAACAGATCCACATAACATTGTTGGAAGGATCTTGTATATGATATCACTATCTTATGTTACAAGTTATAGGATGTTTCAAACGTTTTGTATATGCTCTTTTATGTCTATATGTTCATCTTAGTTGTCTAAGTTGGAATTGGTAGAGACACAATATTTGGATAGATGAGTGTGTATCACTCGATTACAAAATAGAGAATCTCCTACTTGGTAGGGATGATGCTCATTATTAGGAGCTCGTATAGTTATTGATCTTGTTTCGCATCTAGATCTTTTTTAATGAGGAGCGTGTGAGTGATGTTCAAAGAAAGATTAATGGTGATAGTCACTCATGTGTTTAGAAATTATTGATGAGTGCTTTTTATAGCGGGAACGACTCATTCTGAGAGTTGGAGTATGAGTATTCTTATGCATATTAGCTTACATGTCATTTTGCCTTATTTTTTTTTTAGTGAAATATAGTTGTCTTTAAATGTTAAGAGGTGTATACAATGGAGTTATATGCTATATTTCTCATTGAGGGAGTGGGCAAAGCTATTGTTGTATAAATAGAAAAACATTGTCGAGTATTTTCATTTGATGAATGAAGATCTAAAGGAGCTAGAGTATATGTTGTAGAAGGTCAGTTACTCTTTTATATCTTAGAGTTCCCAAGTTGTTAGCCATGAATAGAACTCTTTAGTGATAGGTATGAACAATAATGAACTAGCTTTTGTTTAAGATCCAACAAATGACGCCACTCATGAAGTCATGAAAACTTCATAATGGATTAGGCTCTCCACGACTATGATTTCAAGTTGATGGGGCTACCAGACTTGACCATTATTCTAGTGAGTTTACATGGTAACTTTCATGATTTGTTTTGCAAAGCAAGTTCTCTGTCAGAACAGGGACTTTCCAATGCTTAAAGTAGTAAATTTAGAATAAAAAGTAATGTAAATGAAACAAAAAAAGAGTGAGGATCAAAGGATGTGAAGAACATGAGAGTGTGAGTTGTATGAGAGTGCGAGGAGTAAAAGAATATGAGTTGAACAAGAGCTGTTTGGCTGTCATGTGTGAAGACTTGTTTTTATATCGTGTTGTTGCCCATCTTAACTTACCTGGTAACCTGTGATATTTATATACCTTGTTTATGTTAACTTACTTCCTAGAGTGTGAAGACTATTGTTGTAAGTACTTCACAATGAGTTCACAATGAGTAGAGTGGCATGTACCTCGTGGTGAATGAAGTAATGATAGAAAATGACCTTGTGATGATTAGAAAGAGAGGTATTTCCTTTCAACAAGACATATTGGCAAGAGATTGTAGTTAGTGGAGAAAGGAGGTGTCGCACTGAAGATTGTCAGCTAGTCGAGGTGTGGTGCTGCATTGAATTTTATTAGAAGTAATAATTTTTCCTTAAAGTGCGTGGTTGGGAATTCTCATGGTGCTAGGTCAAGGCCTAAATACTTTTCAAGGTCAGATAGGGAGAATAATGGATGAGACAACTATTTTTAGAGGTGGTAGGTTGTTTGGGCCAGACCTAAACAACATATAGAGGAAAGCACTGTCAGTGTATATACCCTGTAGCCAATCGATTAGTTACATGTGACTTTGACTTTGTTAATGTGTGTGTGTGTGTGTATATATATATATATATCTTTAATATTAATCAAATATTTGATCAATAAATTTAGAGTAAAGATAAAGTTTTTTGAACAAAAAACGCTTTGTAAATGAAATTATAAAGTTGTTATAATTATAGGATTCCTATTGCTTCAAAACATTGTTCTTAAATGTTCTTTGTCAATGTTCTATTAAGAATGACTATTAATTAAAGTTGTTGAGACTAATACATATTATCTTCTTTCCTTTATGAAAGGAAACAATTGTTTTTATAAACTAAGGTATGAGCGATACCTGTAACTAACATGTAGGTGATGTACACTGAATTGACCCGCATGAGAATTCCATATAGAAAGATCACTTATGTATATGAAAAGGACCACATGACAGTTGTGTAAGTGACCATTAGACTTGAGATCACCAAGTTGTCTTATATAAGAAGTGTTATATTATGATTCTGCTACACTTTGTTCTAATAAAGGGTGACAAATAAATAAATATTGGTTAAACATGAACTATATGAATTTATTTAGTAATCCAGAGAGGACTCATCTCCTTATGTGAATTAGAAAAAAAATGTTTAATTTGTTCTCAAATAGTATAGATTATAAATCATTGCGCAAGGTGTAATGAGATTGGAAACAAGTTTCAAATCTTATTCAAAAAATCAATAACTATGGTGTTGAGAATAAACATGATTTAACAGAGTATATACATTCAATGCTATGATGTTTAAATCAAAACATTGTTGATGAAGCAATAATAATTATACTGAGAAAATGAATTTAGTGACCGAACTGGAGAATTTATAAAGGATTAAAAAACATTGATTAGTGTCTAAATGCACAATTCAGGAACAGTGAATTGGCAATCTCTTGGTTTTTGTTCCAATTGCGGGTCATACAAGAAATGGCCACTCATTCAGCAGAACGTTTGTATCAGATAACATCACAAAATAGACGCTTAATTTGTTAATTAATTTTCTTGGTCTTGGTGGTGAGTTAACAGGTCTGCTTCCAACCATAATTTGTGATATAATTGCTTAATCAAGTGGGCTTTGCTGATCACAACTTCCAACAATCATTGAGACCTAATAATATCCTCAGAAAAAAAAATATGATAATGCAATTTACAAATTAATATATTAATACACAGCGTTTTCATTAATTTCAGCGTGATTTGTCCATCAATAAATTAGTGATTGATCACGTCCCAGGCTGGCTAAGCACATCAAGGTATGATTTAGATACATAATTAATTAAGATATTTTCCCGTGCTAATCACGGGGTATGCTAGTTCTTTGTGAGAATCTTTTATTATTTTTTTCCAGGAGATTTTATTTGAAAGAAAACCGAGATTCATTATAGTATAAACTAAAAGAGATAGAGGTTTTACCATAATTATTTTATTATTTATCTTTTCATATATTATCATAGATTTTAATAGTGATTTATTTTTTAAAAAAACTTAGTTTGGTCTCTAAACTTTTATTTTGCACAATTAAACTTTTTTGAGTCTAAATTAGCATCCAATTGCATATTTATTTTAAAATGGGAAGTCTAATTAAAAGAAAGAGAACTTACGTTAAAAGGATGGGTAAAATAAATGGCGGCTTTGAAATTTGTTTTTAAAAATTCATTATAGTTCTTCATCTTTTTAACATATTAGGTAATTGGTCCCTCTAATTTTCAAAAATTAAAATTTTGTTACCAAACTTTTTTTTTTTCGGGCATGTTTTGATGGAGGAGAGAGAGGGGGCCGCTGAATTTTGGTGTAGAGAAAGAAAGTGTTTTTTGGAGACGATATCAGCCATTAAAACGGCCGATTTTTATTTCAAATAGTTCCATATGATGAAGGGAGTTAAGATCAAGTGTTTTTTTTTACTTGAGCTCGGGAAAATTTCTTGTTTCGGGTTGATTATGAGTTTTGGATTGGCTTAACAAGGTTTTCAAAGAGTGTTTTTTTAGGTGTTTTGATTAAAAAATAGGTTGAAAATGAGTTTTTGGGTAAAAAAAGAATTATGTTTTTCCAGCCACTGTGGTGGCTGGAATCTAGGTAATTATAGACGACATATCATCTAATATTTTTTCAAAAAATAAGGTGGATGACATGTCTTGAACTTACAGGCCCAACACGCAGACTCTTTCTTGGTGGACTAGGCACTTGGCCTGGTTTGCCGGGCCTACAACGTTTGGCCTCATTGTATTTTTTTAAAAATATTTTTTATTAATACCTTTTTATATGTTTTTTTAAATACTTTTTAAATTTATTTTTTAATTAATACTTTTTATCTGTGTTTTGTTTTGGTTTTTTATACTTATTTTAATAGCAATTATTTTTTTTTAATTATATTGGGCGTGTTTAATTTTTAAGAGGTTACTATGGTTCATTTGTATTTTTTTATATTTTAAATATATTAAATATTTATTTTTCTATGATGTTTTTAATATGTGCTCCCTTGCATAGGTTTTTTTTATTTAATAAATTTTATATGTGTACCTATTTCTATTACAAATTGATTTTAATAAAACTATTCATTAAAAATAATCAAGTAAATAACTGGTCGTTTTACTCTTGGATAAAGCTTTTTTTCCCAATGTTATTGTGATCACTTATATATATATATATATATATATATATATATATATATATATATATATATATATATTGCTTTTTTTTCATATGATTCAAATAAAACTAATTTATTTAGTTGATCGGGACTATGACCCGAGTTATTGAATTTTTTTTAAAAAAACATGCTTATAACATCTAAATATTTTACTAAAAAATAATATAGACTAGTTGATAATTAATTAACATAAGCCTATAAACTAGATTTTATTTGGAAAAGAAGGTGCGTGGAATTTTTTTTTCTTTTTTATGATAAAATAAGAAATGAAAGAAAATAAATAGTTGACTTTCAGGTAAAGGGACACCACAAGACTCTTTAAGTCTTTATCTATATGAAAGAAAGAAAGAAGAAGAAAAAATAAAGCAAATGAGAAGAGGAAGAGGTTAGCAAAAAACAACAATAAAAAGGAGTGTACATGACTAAAGTTGTGTTTAGGTAGAAATTATTTTTTATTTGTAAATTTATTAAAATAATATTTTTATTTTATAAAATATATTATTAATACCAGTATATCAAAACAATAAAAAACATTAAAAAAACTTAAAAGAAATAAAAAAAATTAAAAATTTTCAAACATACCACTAGATCGTAAAACAAACACCGTCTGAGTGTGCGTCCAAGTGGGCGACTAGACTAACATAACAGCTATTTTTATTTCAAATGACAAGTTAAATTGGCAAAATATTACTAATTGTTGATAATCTTGATGTACATATATTCTTATAAACAACAAACACAATTCATCTATGGAAATAGCAGTACAGTAATAGACAATCCGCTGCAATCGCGGCCTGCCAACGAGGTTGCAGGTTGTCGTTCCGAACACTTGCATGTCGCTCGCTGCCATAAACAGACAGCTTGGCTGTCTGCTACAACAGTCCAATCCATCGGGCCCCTCAACTACAAACCATATTTTAGCCTCCTCCACCCAGCCATTTCAGAACCATATTTTAATCATGTGCAAATTATCGGAACCATCCACTTCCACGTTTTAGAAACTACCAGATTTTATAAAGTTCTCGCAAGTTAAGAATTGTTTTGGCGTTTTAAGATTTTAAATCCTAGTTATATCACTACGAAAATTCTTAAATTTAAGGACGAAATTTTTTATTGATATTTATACATCATTCTGTCGATAATGAATTTATCGACGAGCTCATGAATGTAAATTTTTTATCGATAATTTTTGGTATGTTGGTAAGTGACGTGGTCATAAAATCACTGATGAATTTACTGAAAAAAATATGCCAAATTTGTTTTTACCTGCTTTATTCCGTTGTTATTTCCCTTATGAAGTTTGCCATATAACCAACAAAAATATCGTATGCAATTCTATCGGTGATTTAGTGGCACAATGACATTTTCAGTAATTCTTTTTCAACTCTTTGTAATATTTCATCGGTAATACCGTCAATAATTATTTAGAAATATTTTTTTAAAACATCTAATTAACAGAACTAGAAAAATAATAATACTCAATAATAATAATAAAAAATAAACAACATCAACAAATAAATAAATCAACTAAAACATATTTTCACCTAACCTAGAATACCTTTTCTATAACCCATAATCCACCAACAAATATATTAATTTAATTGAAATTGAACAACAAAATTGAAAAAACAAATCCAAAAAAATTGTTCTCATGTGATAAAAAAATCTTACAACAACATTCATACAATTATTAAGAACATAAATTTTTTTTAAAAAAATATATATAATGCAAAAAAAAAAAACACAAAAAAAGAGAAGAAAAAAATAAAAATCTTACTTTAATTTAATTGAGTGTGAAGCTGAGAAGAGAAAAAATAAATTCGTAAAGTATGTTAATTAAAAAAACTAAGAAGATAAAGAGTTGAGAAGAGAAGAGAAATAAAGAAAGAAAGAAACATTAGTGTTTTTTACAGAAGGTGAAGAAGAAGAAGAAGAAGTGCGTATGTTATGAAATGAAGGATTCTGGTCTTTTTATTAGGGCATTTTAACAATGGTTTTACTGATGGATAATTAAATATTAATATTTAAAATCATTTTGTTGGTATTATTTAATTTAAATTTTCAATTTAATAAAAAATTTCAGAAAACCCCCAAATATCACCGATAACTTTTCAATTCGTTAGTGATTCGTTTGTAATATTAAATTAAAATTTTAAATTTAATAAAAAAATTTCAGAAACCCCCCAAATATCATCAATGATTTTTCAATACATCGGTGATTTCGTTCGTAAGGAAGAGTAATTAACAGTGAAATTGAGAAGTAAATAATTTTAGAATTCTTTGAAAAATACTGATGGAATTAATCCATCGGTATACCCTCTGTAATTAACACAATGAACAATGTTAGGGAGAAGGGAACAGTTTACCGATAGGTTTACGAATGGATATTACCAACAAAATTTAATACTGTCGGTAATGTCATCTGTATAAATAACACGTCATCTTATTTTTTTTTTCTCATTTTTCTACTGTAATTCTCTTGGCATATACCGAGGGAATAGTTCTGTCAGTGTTTACCAATGAATATAGTGATATAATATTTTATCGGTAAAATTCATTGCAATCTACAAACAAAAACATTTCGTCGATGTTTCCATTTGTATTTACCAATTTTTCAGTAGTGTATAAGCCAATGATTTTAAATTTGAGCGTTTTAAGATTTTAAAATTAAAATTCAAAAATTTTGTGCTCAATTTGAGTTTTGAAATAATTTTTAATTTTGAAATGTTGTTTGCAAAGTTAAAAGAATTTTTTTGGTGTTTTTTGTGTAATTTAGTGATTGAAATGATGATATTCTAACAGAAAATATTCAAATATCCAATAATTTATATACAGAAATAAATACTACTCAAAGTATAAATCTTTATATTTTAGCCTAAATTATACAAATAATGTTTTTAAAAATATAAAAAAACAAAAAAAATAGACACCATTAACCAACAGACTCTCGGTGGGAGCTTTGTATTTGTAACGATTTATCGAGAGTATGGTAAATGTTGTTTTTTAAAATATTTTTTGTTTGAAAATGTATTAAAATATTTTTTATTAATTTTTTTTATATCAACACATCAAAACAATAAAAAAACATAAAAAAATTAATTTAAAATAAGAAAAATAAAATTTCTCAAAAATATAGTTAAACCACGATGAACTAACTTATTGGTTAAATTAACAATGAGCATGATATTGTGTTTGACACGTAAGTGGTGACTAGAATGCCATGTCATACATTTCGTTTGAATAATCAACAGGTGACTTGCATTTATATATGCATGTTGCCATCGTTTTCAACATATGTGGATCCAGGCCGTCTTTGTGTGACCTTAAATAAATAAAGCAGGACCATGCATTCCCAAGCAGACGACAGACATCTAGCTTTTGATTGCGTCCAACAAAAAGCTAATTAAAAACTGCACCAAACGATTGCTTCTAGTTCTATTTTCTTTCTCTCGGCCATATTCTTAGAATCACCATAAGAGCTTTCAGCTGTTCTTCAATTAAACAGAGGATTTCAGCCAGATATATCAGCTGCAGCTGGTCAATATATAGCTAAAAAAATAAAATCCCAGATGCTAAACCTTCACCATGCACTGCCTGCGCGCAGGCTGATGCATGCCTCACATATGCAAGAGCGTACGTGATGTGTAGGGTTAGTTTTTTCGCGAAGTGGGAATTAATGGACACATGCCCACACAACCAACTAGGGCATATAACCCCTTATTCTTGTGATGGCAAGATTTCATGGGAAAGATGGGAGCGAGAAACGGAGTGGGTTGTCGTTTATCTACTTCTCTGCAAGTGCAAGTCTCTATCGCCATTGATGGCATTAATAATTTCATCGCATCACTCTTCTTTATTAGCTTTGACAATGCTAGCTAGCTTGGTCCACATATATGGTAATCATGCATATACCAATTGACTATGACATGGTTTTGATGATCCACAATATTATTTAGGATCGTTGAGCCTTGAGGAAATTAATCGGAATCGCTAGCTAGAAAGGTACTATTTACATGCTCGTGCTTGAAAGAAATAATGGAGTGGGGGCTTCAATGGGGTTGCTTGGGCTACACTTCTTATTGAACTCAATAATTAGAGGGTTGCATGAGAATGCCATTAATTAGTCTTCTCCCTACCACAAGGTTCGTGGGTTTTTTTTTTTTTTTTTTAATATTAAAAGTTTGCCAGAAGAAATCATGGAAAAACTTCTATATATGGTATGAACCCATCATATATATCTTCTAATAGACTTTAGGCGTGAAAACAATAATCGATTTTCAACGAGAAAGTTGTAAGAAGTTGTATACGGAAGGAGATAGTTTAGGGAAATCCACAGAAATTAATTAAGTTTTATCTATCTATCTGTATTAATTCATTGTCCCCTTCACATGCACAGTCAAAGTCACGCTCAAGTTATCACACGTTGTTTTGTTTTTTTTTTTCTCTATGAACATGCAATATTAATTTACAAATAAATTATGGCGCTATTTTTCTTGCAGAATTATTCTTTTCATACCCAAGCTAATTAGTTTGATTTTTTTTATTTTATTGCATAGCATTTTTCTTTGTCTGAAGAATTCAAAATGAATTAAAATACAAAACAAATAAAATATTTTCAAGATGTTCTTAATTCATTTCTATATCATGTGCTTAAAATTTAATTATATATATATATACACACACACAAGGGTATTTGCAAATATCCGCTAATAGAATTCGAACTTGAGACCTGAAGAAAGCAAGCCCCCAAGCCCTAGCTAATATCCGCTAGACCCACCACCGCTTGAAGTTCTTGTTAAGAAAGGAGGAGTATAAAACATCAAGGATGTGTATTAGAAAAACATTTTCCTTTCTGATATTAAAATATCTTTTTATAAATTTTAGAAGTTGATTGAGAAATATTTTTTATTGATTTCCTTTTTAATGTTTGTTTCAAATTAAAAAATAAAAAGAAAACATTTTCCTCTCAAATTGTTTTTGCAGACCAAACAAACTTCAAATATAAGAAGATTTTACAATGTTTCTCAAACATCTCTTGCCCTCATCATTAGTGGCCTAATTAATAGCTAATTACAACAAATTTTTTCTTAAAATTCTATAAATTTAAAAAATTAGATTTTATTTGTTGTTAAAATCATAAGTTAACTCATAAAATTATATAATTTTTTAATTCAAAATGCATCTAACATGTAAATTCATATTATAAACTGAAAAATTAATAAAATAGATTTAACTTTTGTAAAATAAAAAATCACGATTTTAACCCGAGATGATGAGTTTATAGGTGACAGTCGTTGGATATGTGATATGTGGAAAGAAAGGCAAACAAGGTGACGGTCGTTGGATATGTGGAGCCATCAAAGGTGGTTGCTCGCGTGGCACATCTCGGGTAGGAAGGCAGCGTTATGGCCATACGTGCCATATGATATGGTGGCCCACCCTTCATGACAAAAAAGAGCCCCTGCTGCTCATGGTTGTAATTAGTTTATTTTTGTCCTTTGATTTTAGGGCTTTTTTTTTTTTTAATTTCCTATTTTTGTATGCCGTGGAAAGTGGAGTAATAATTTTGTATTTGTTTTCTTTTCATTGATTTTGTTAAGAAATTAAATATTTGTTTGCTTTGGTACATTATTTGTACATTGTGGTGAAACATTTTCAACTTGATAGAATTTTTGCAATGCCATCGCTATTATTTTTTCAATTAAAATTAGAATATTGCTCTCAAAATTTCTTTCAAGAAGCCACATAAGTGATTATCATGCACTTGTAATTCAGTGTGCATATATATATATATAAAGAATTGTTTGCTTTCTTGAAAAGCAATAACTTGAAAAAATAAATTGGAATACCTCGAACTCTAAAGTATCTATAAGGTTAATAATTTTTGTTTTAATTGTGTTATACTATTATTTATTATTTGACTAGAATTACCAATATATAATTTGTTAAAAACACTTAATTCAATTTTACATTGTATTTTTCATGTCATATATAAAAAAACAACCTTTTAACAACCTTAATCTCGCCCACCAAATTCTGAACGTGTAAGGTTACCATATATTCGGAGAACCTAGTGGATTCTGGCAAATGACATAAAAAATGAATTCTGGATCTCAACGAGACGATTCTAATCACATATTAAAAGACCACCAAATATGGTTGTAATTTATTAGGGGTTTTGTTCTAGGTTAATTTAAAGTTAATCACGACCTCATGTAGTGTTCTTTCAAGAAATAGTTAGAATCGTGTTGTCGAAATGTTTCTAACAGTATTAGATGTGTCGAAAATAGAGTTCCAATATGTTTTTGGTGACTCATTCATTCATTCTTTTTTCTTCTTCTTCTATTTCTTTCTCATACCACGTCACCTTATCTCTTCTTTTTTTCTTGACTATTGAATCTTCATAAAATTCTTGGTTAACTTTTATTGAGATTAATTAATATGTAAAAGAAAAATATTTTGAAATATTCGATAAACAATTACTATTTCAAATAGTAGTTGTGTAGAAAAATATATTATGAAACGTAACCGTTATTACAATCAATAGTTATGTATAAAAACGAAACTATGAAAATCAATTGTGTTTAAATTAAAATGTTTTCTAAATATTTTTTTAATATGCAATATTGTCCCAAAAGTTTTACCAAACTATGATATTTTTTTTAAAATAAATAAAATCCATCTACCAGTTGCCCACACCCAAAATTAGTAATGGAATGAATCAGCAACAGCTCTCAGTTGAAACTTGAAACCACATTGTTGGATAGACACAAAACTTAACTACTTGATTAGCTAGCAACTTGTGTGTTAAGGATATCTCCAGGGCAGACCGGTACCTTACACGTTTGTGCATAACACGTGGCATGTAATAATTGGACTCGGAAATGCAAGGATGAAGAGGCAAAAACCTCATAAACAGCACATAATAGGCCAAGAATAGTCGTCTCTTCATAAACATGATAGACGCTTAGCTGGCAATCAACAAATCAACGGTCAGAATTCACTGACAGCATCAATTGTCGACGTGGGATTGTTACTCTTTAAAGCTTCAATCATTGGTGTTTTTTTTTCTTCCCGTAATATATTTTTCCTTACTTCTCCTCCTTCTCCTTGGTGTTCTCTCTTTCTTGTATTTTCTGTGGAGGAGAAACAAAAAGCAATCTCTTGGGTTTTAAAGATTTGGTTTGGGTTCTCTCTTTGAAAGTTATCAAGAACAGTAAAGGGGCTCTTGATTGACTGATGCAAATTTAAGATTTTCTATTCTTTTTAGAGAAAGAAGGAAGTTTTCTTTTGAAATGAATTTGATGTGTGAGGTTTTCTTTGCTGAAGAAGAAGAGAAGGTTGAAGAAGGAGAGTGGGAAAAGGAGAGATAGTATTTACCAAAGCCAAGGTAGCTAGCAGAAGTAGAGAGGCAGATAGCTATAAACAACATACAAAATAAAATTTCATCTAAGGGGTTTTAGTTTGTTCTGCTTCTGCTGGTAATAATTATTCTTATCAGAATTTTGTTCTCATTTTTTTTCCCTATATATATATATATTTTTTTTTTTCATGCAAAGCAAGTTTTTCTTCTTTGATTTTGTTCAATGTTTTTGTTCAGTGGGAAAAATCTTATTTTGTTTTATTTCATTTTTATTTAAGTTTATCTTTCTTGATCATTTCAAATGTCTTCGTCTTCGTCTTTTTTTTTTCTTTGCGATGAGTTTTTAAAGGCATATTTATATGATGAATATGTTGCTGTTCTGTTTGCCGTGAACAGAGAATCAAAGAAAAACCAGACATAAAGGCTTTCTTTTTGCCTTTATGTGCAACTGTTTTTCAACACTTTTTTTTTATGCTTTCTACGCGGAACGCGTGATAATAATGACTTATTTCTTTTATTTCTTCATGTTTTAGAAGCTAAGAAATCATAATTTGAAAACAGAACGGTCACATCTCTCTATTTTATTACCTCAATCATGTAATAAGTAGCTGGCAACCGAATTGAAATGAAATCATGTACTCCTTTGTTAATGGTTTAATGTTGTTTTGGTTGATTTATAGGGTAATTGGCAATGTCTACTACTATAATCAGTGACCCTATGGTGGTCTCAGCACCAGAGACACAAGCAACAGCAGCAGCTGCAGCTGCAGCAACGACAGCAACACAACTCATTGCACAGATAGAGGTTGAGTCAGTCAAATGTGATTGCTGTGGCCTAATCGAAGAGTGCACACCAGCATACATTGAAAGAGTACGCGAAAGATATCATGGAAAATGGATTTGTGGGTTATGTGCGGAGGCTATAAAATATGAAATTGTAAGGACTGAGAGGCTTATTAGCACTGAAGAAGCAATGACAAAGCACATGAACTTCTGCAAGAAGTTTGTTTCCTCAGGGCCACCTCCTGATCCAACAACTCATTTGATAGCCGCCATGAGACAAATCCTGAGAAGAAGCTTGGATTCTCCGAGAGGTTTAAGGTCAACCCCAAGTAGTCCAAACAAAACGAACGGAGCAATTCGTGCCGCTGCACTTGCTAGGTCCGAAAGTTGCTTCCCTGCTCTGTCTGGTTGATATATAATACTGAGCATCGTGGAAGACGGGGTGATTCATAAAATGGTGATGAAGCTATTGGAAAAAAAAAAGACAGAAAAAAACACATTCCATTTTCATGCAAATAAGAAAGATCAAAGGATTGACGTTAGGTGCCTAATCTAGCTACTTATATAGTTGTTAAATACAGAACTTCCTGTCACAAGAAAAATCACGGAACTCCCTTTTTTCCTGAAGCTTTATATTTCAGCTGTACGTACTTGTGTAATCTGTCTTTTTAAAACCATGGCTTCCTTCCTCTTTTTACCAAATTATATTTCTCAATTTTGATACGTCTGGTGTCTTTGGAATGAATTGCTGGTGCGTTATTTCTTTCCATGGTTACAATGCTTGATGACCATTTAGTGTTGATGTCTAGACATTATCGAAACATAATATATAATTTGGTCCCCGGATGATACTTGTCATAATTCATCATTTGGTTTGGAGTTGGTGAGATATTATTAAAGATTGAAAGAAAATTGAGTTTGTGAATAGATCCAGAGAAGGCTTTGATTAGCATGGATCGATTCTTCTAATGGTGGGAGACCTACTTTTTGGTGCTTTCGCGGCGCTCCAGGTTCCACTAATGGCTTTTCTTTATTTGATTCTTCTGAAAGAAAGGAAGTTGACGTCGTGGGTGAACTATTCTTGTTCTATTAATTACCTATTCTTGTTCTATTAATTACCTAGAAACTAAAAGAGGCCTGTGATTTCTTCTCTCTTTTTTTAATTAATTTTCTTTTTATATAATTTTATTTTTTAATATTAAATTTTTTTTATTGAGTTACCATTTTTTTTTAACATAAATTATGAATTTGACAAGTGAACTCCACTGACTCAGATATTTGATTGATTATAGTTTTTCTATATCTCTTCTCATGAAGTACTATTCATTAAAATAATATTTTTTTTTCAATCAATGTTTTTCTTTTATTATTATTATTTTAACATTTAATATTAGATTTTTTATTGACTTATCATATTCTTATGACATGGATTTCAAGTTTAACGAGTTAACTCAATTGACTCAGGTTTTTTTTTTAATTAATTTTTTTTCAATTTCATCTTTTAATATTAAATTCATTGGAAATTAGACTTCATGATTTGTTTTGTTTACTTTCTATTATATTATTTTTGCCTGATGACTCGATAATAATGGTTAACGAGTTAACCCGAGTTGGTCCAGGTTGTTTTTATATCTTTTTTTAATTGATTTTTTTTTAATTTCATCAACACTAAGTCGATTAAGAATTGAAATTCATAATTTATTTTGATTTGCTTTCTATGGGGATATCTAAATCTCATGATCAAGGTCGACTGATTGATCCTGTTGTATAAGCCGATTGACAGATTCACATAAAAATCATAATTTTACAAACCTTTTCTTTGAAATATATTCTATGAATTAAAATATATATTTTTATCTAAATTATAGACTAAAAAACAAACTCTAGTTAAAATCTCAAAAACTTTTTCAGTGTTAACCGTTCGGTTGATTTAACTGACGACCATTATGAACCGGTCGGCCGGTTCATCCTTCTTAAAATTTTATTGCAATTGTAAACAATAATAAAATTTTAATTAAGTGATGTTGCCATTTAGAAATACTACTTTTAAAAAGTATACTATTTTAACAAAACTTTTTATTGATATATTAATTCACTATTTCTTTTCATGTTATATGCTAATTGCCCATTTTGTCATTCATATCTTCCCAACTTTCAGCACCTCTCATCTTTTGACAGTGAAACAGCTAGTTAGGTTGAGACCAAGATGCAACCTTTTTTTTATGATATTGAATTACAGCACTGTTTTGAAGTACAATGAAGATTGATAATATGCTTTAGTGCTTTTTATTATTTAATCATGTAACTTATCCTTTCTATCATCAAGGAATCTGTGACTCAGAATGTTCTATTCCTGTCCCAAAAACATAAAGATTAAAAATCTTGTAAGATTCTCGCACTTCTATCAAATTCATACATATCAAGACGATTTCATTCCAAGAACTCCACACAAGTACAGTTATAATCCTACTTTAAATCTGTGCTGAGTTTAGCGTTCTGGGTACCGAAGGATGAAGATCTTGACAGGAACCAGAACTTGGCTGGAATTATAGCAATGACTAGCGAAGGTGTGTGTATGTGTGTCTATATATATATATATATAGGTTTTTAATTACTGGAAAATAGAACATAGAAAAAGAAGAAGCTATTTCTTAAAGATAAAAATAAACAACAACATTATTCTCAAGAATAGGAAGGTGTATAAAGAAAGAAATGAGAGTGGATCAAATAATTTCGGTTAGCTTTGATGAAAGGTACTAATCAAATTATTGAGCCGTCAATCATTACAGCTAATATTAAAGTCAGTATCACAGACGTGTATAAAAAGAAGAAGAAGAAGAAAAGATGCTACTGAAGTCTCAATCTTTATCCTAATAAAAGATCATGGATAGACATGCATTGAGCCGCATGCTCTCCATGCCATGGCTGCAACTATTCAAAAATCAAAACATATATCTTGCTGAAATTGTGGTAAAACTAAAATGTGCATAGAAATAGATCTGGACGTGTGATGAACAGAAATGGCTGGTAAAATTAAAATACATGAGGCACGGGAAAGGATGAACAGAAATGGCACAGATTTAAAGGTGCAAGATCAATTTAGATCGACAAAATGTGACTGAACGTGTGAAAAGTGCATAATTGGAGTTATTACCTTTGTAAGTAGATCTGGATTACGAGGAAAGGGTTAAAAAAAAAGAGGGAGGGAGGTTGAAATGTCATGTCAGAAGCATGAGATTTAGGCACCGTCGATTCTTCGAGTTCTGGATTAGACAGCTGATCAGCACACAGGAGTGAGTGACAACTAAGTCAGCAACACTATTGACAGTCGCCTCAGGTGATAAACAGAGGAGACTTTCCAGGCAGAAGTTTCTGGAGATGGGCAACTGCGCTCGGTTGGTAAGATGGAGAATCATGTCTACTACTCATTGCATATATTTCTTTCATTGATTGATTTTCTCATACGCTATTTTCAACTGTGAACTTGTGATTTGGCATAAATTTCTTTGGTTATATAGACAAACTTGTCAAAATCTCGAGAATATTGCAAACGCCAAAGACTAGAGTTTTTAGTGTCCTTGTGATGTAGGAAAAAAAAGAAGGTAAAATATAGTTAACATTAACAATTAAAAAAAACTAAAAGAAAACTTTATCTCTCATTCCAAAATACTATTATTCACTATAATAGTGTTTTTTTTTTCTTTTTCTTTGCCCTTTTATTTTATTTTTATAATTTTGTATTTAATTTTTTTCAATTTTAATTTCAGGCTTCATTAACCAAAAAAAAAAAAAAAAACCCCTAAAACATAAAAAGGTTTCCCTATACCTCTTATCATAAAATATTATTCACTATAATTGTCTTTTTTCCTTCCTTTGGCTTTCTATATTTTATTTTTTATAATCTATGTTTTTTTTAATTTTAATTTTATCTTTCAACATTAGTTTTATTGACTATTGAACTTTATTATTTTTTTTAATTTACTTTTTATAAAGTTATCTTGATCTCATGACCCGAACAATGAGCTTGACGGGTTAACTCGATTGACTCGAGTTCCCCCTATTTTCCTAATTGATTATTTTTCTCTTAGTTTCATTCTTTAACATTGGGTTGATTGAGAATTAGATTTCATAATTTGTTTCAGTTTGTTTTCTATGAAATTATTATCATCTCATGACTCGGATCACAAGTTTGGTAGATCAATTCGGGTTAACTCGAGTTGGTTTTTTGTGTTCTTTTTTAATTGATTTTTTTTCAATTTCATCTTTCAACGTTGAGTTGATTGGAAATTGAGTTTCGTAATTTATTTCAATTTGCTTTCTATTGGATTATCTCAGTCTCATGATTTAGGATGCAAGTTTAATAGGTTAACTCGGGTTGACTTTGTTTATTTTTTTTCAATTTCATCATTCAACATTAAGTTTATTGGAAGTTAAACTTTAAAAATCTATATTGATTTTCTTTCCATGGAGTTATCATAGTCTTGTAATCCGACATGCAGATTGACAGGTTAACTCATATTGACCCGAATCGATCTAATACGTTGTCGTCTCAATAGTTATAAAAAAACATCATCTTGAATGCTTATTTTGAGTCAAACCATGCTTTTACTGGTTGTTTGAGTTGCCTTTTAACTTGTCAAATCAATTGGGTCACATAAGATCAATATCCACATGATTTAATTTTTTTTCTACTAGAAAAAATATTAGCAATACCCAAATATTTTTTTATGATAAAAAAACTTTTGATCTAACTGGCATCGTAGCGCAAATCAATAAACAATAATTCAATAGAATGGTGTTTTGGCAAATTTTCTCTTGGCTTAAAAAACTGTTGAGCTAGGAATTGGGAGCATAATGGTCTTTTTATCATGATTCAATGTTCTTTTCAAATTGTTCGGAAGTAGATTAATCTTTTTAATTTTTTAGAACAACTAAAATACTTAAAAATCCAAGGGCTTTTGTCTTGTTTTTATATATTTATTAAAGTTAAATCAATTAATTACCACTGGATTCAAAATTAACAAAATTAACAAAACTATCCTTTAGTGATGTTTAGGTTTTTTCATTTTGGCATTTCGATGTTTTAATTAAGTTTAATATTAAAAAAAGAAAAGCTTTGTTGGTGTCTGCCACACACACGCCAATAGGTAGATGGCTCTCACGCCTTTTAAGTGGTGCGTGTGGGACTGTTCAATCACTAAACATTGTCGTTCCCAGTAAGCATTTGAAAGGTCTTGACCCTTTCTTTGTGATGAGGTGGCATGGGATCCAAATGCACCTCGGATTTGACATCGGCGATCATTTTCTATTTTTTTTTTCTTCTCTCTATCCACTTTGAATTTTGCACCAACCCCTTCAAAAATTCAAACCAACCTCTTAAAATATTTTTGTTTAACATTTGATCCTTGTCTTTTTAACTACTATTTCTTTTATTTTGAATAATTTATAAAATTATAATTCTTTTTTAATTTCACCCATTTCATTTTCTTTATCTTTCAAACTTGGTTCTCATTCTTTTGATTGCTTGGGATAATTTTTTAAATTGTTATTTTTTACAATTTCATCCTACTTGGATTTTTTTTTTCTATCAAATCTGATCTCCATTCTTTTGATTATTATTATTATTATTATTATTACTACTACTACTACTACTTTGAAAAGTTTCTTAAATTGATATATATTTTTTCACAATTTCATCATTCAATTTTTGTTGAAAATTAAGCTTCTTCTTGATTGAACCCGAATCCAGGATTTCACGGATTATGAGTTTTAAAGATAATTTTATGAGTTTGCGTTGTTTTTATCTTCCTTTGTTTAAGTTAATTTTTTTTTTCATCCTTTAACATCTATTTAATTGGAGATTAGGTTTTGTTCTTTTTATTTATTTGCTTTATGTAGAATCTTTCATTGGTCTTGAAAATAACCTTAGTTATCTCAAGTATTTTTATTTGTCATTCATTGTTGTTTTTTTGGGTTAATTCTTTCATTTGGTTTTTTCCCGATCCCATCATTTAATATTTGGAGGAGAAAAATATTTCACTGTCGCGAATCTCATCACATGCACCTCCCCATTAATTGCACTGTCATTGGATGCTTTGGATGACATGATGATTTAATGTTTTTAGCCGCCTTACGATGCCACACACACCTCCCGAAAAGCGAGGGCAGCGTCCACTCGTTAGCATGTGCGCTGCATGATTTGACCACCTTTTCTTTTTATTGTAATTCTTTATTTGTTAAAAGATTAATTCCCCCTCTTTCAAATTAGTTATAACGAAAAAAGCATGAAAAAAAATATGAAAAATACATATTGAAGCTATTTTTTTTTAATTTTAAGGATAATAAAGTTATTTATTGTGCTAAAGAAAAGTAAAAAGACTGAAAAGCCTCTGGATCTCAGCTTAAAAAAAATTGGCTTTAAAGGTATTTAAATCATTTCATTGTACATCTAAAATGTTATAAGACCTATTTGCTTTCGATAAATATGATAATGATGATTATATCCCATGAAAAAAATTATCTTAATTACCCCTAATAACTAGTTAATTTATTTTGTGTAAGAAGGGCAAAACCAGGATTACACTATAACGAACAATGCAATTCACAGTAATACCGTATCATTTTTTTTTAACTCAATACTAACTTTGTAATTTATCTTAATACAAATATATAATCCTACTTCTGTTTTTAAATAAGAAAGGGTACCAGTATAGTATAATTCTTACAATATATGCTCAATAATATTTTCTAAAAATATACTAATATTTTTTTTCTTCTAATTATACACCTATTTATAACACACAATAATCTCTTTTAAGTCAATCCCAGACCAGTATAGTACTTTATTTAGACCATCAAACTTTAAATATATTTTTTTAAAAAGCACATAAAAAGCAATATGAAAGTTTGAATATATTAAAATTTATTAAATTATTATATCTAATTATTTGTTATTTTTTCTGTGGTAGATCTTTGTTTATTGTCTTGGTAACTTTTAACTTTTGAATGAAATAATTCACAATAGTTTTATTATTCATTTTGACAAAGTCTACTAATATTAAACATCTCCTTTAAACAGAAATGTTCATTTTACATGCATGTGAATTAATTTATATTCAAGCTACATATAATTTAAATATTAAAATTCAAAATAAAAATATTCATGACTATTAATAAATTATGCTAAGCTAATATTTTCATATAAAATTTAATTATACCCTACATAAAGCGTCAATTTACATCATATACGTCATTCATATCCCATGAATAAAATATATTTTGTTTTGAAAAAAAGACTCCTTTAATCACAGAGTTAATACCATACTTCAATTTGTGATATTAAAATATAAATATTAGAGTATAACATTCAATGATTTATCAAGTTTTATTTTCTCTTAAGATATTTAAAGAGTTTTCAATTATATATACTTAATAAACATTAGTAATCAAAACAAAACTTCAAATAATATTTATTCTTTATTATAATCAAATTTGTAATGCTAGTAATTAAAATGAAAAAGTAATATTTATTAGTTATTATAATATTTGTATTTTATATTTTATATTTTTTTAATCAAACTAACATTTAATTTTTTTAAAAAATTGAAATAACTTAGTTTATTTATAAAACTTCTATTCACATGCATTGAAAAAAAAAATGAAGTTTTGCTGTATGAATTATATAATTGTATATGTGTGTGTGGATGTTGTATCCTGAATCACTTGATATTATATTATCTATTGAACGACAAACAAGTTTTATATTTTTAATTTGTATTAAATTATTTTTTTTACAAAATTTGAAAATAGAGAAATTAACTATTCAAACTTTATAACAAATTATTTAAATCTTATATATTAAAAACTCGGGAGTCCCCAAGAAATATATATATATATATATACAGCGTCAAAAGCAACCCCTACAGGCATATATATATATATATATATATATATATATATATATATATATATATATGTCTTTCTAAACTGTTTACCGTAAAACAAAAAAAAAATATATAAAAAAAATATAAAAGTCCTAAACAGACTAGAAAAAACATCCTAAACAAAATTAAAAAATAATAATAGAAGAGTTCTAAACTAAATAAAACAAGGAATCATAAATAAACTAAAAAAATATTTAAAATCTTTAACGATAACTTCTTGGTATTATTTGAAAGCCTTCTGAATCTTTGATTTCTACTAAATTTCAACTTTATAGAAAAACATGCACTTTAGAATTTTAGTCTGATCTAACGATGAGATTAAAAATTATGTCCAATAATATAAAGCTATGTGTTATGATAAAAATCTCCTACATTAGTCTTTCCGGGTTAGAAAGAATGTCACCGAGTTCAAATTACACTTGTTTTAATCTTGTGGATGTCCAATCAAATTTCTTCAACTCTTTTTCTTTGTTTGCTTCAAGTGTATAACAATTTTAGGTATCGACTTTCTTAAAACTTAAATAAAAAACAACAATTGACAAATTATTTCTCTATTCCATTGACTTCTAGAGTAACAAATTGCAAACATCAACCCTGCTTCATAAATATGTGTAGTATTCATATAACCTTTAAATACATTTACATTTTTTATAATAACAAACTTGCAATCAAAAGTATCAGCATAATTTAAATCAATAATATTTTTTTTGTTGAGCACCTTACATGTTTTCTTTGCACTCAACCTCTAAGTTATCAACAAGGACATTGTCAATGATATCATCATTAATATTATCATCATCAAAATAAAAATCATAAATTACTGAAGAATATCAATCCATATCTATCTTACCATAAATAGGATAACCAAAATCTTCACGATAGTCATCTCGCTCAAGAAGTTGTCTCACCTGCTCATGCTTTTGAAACGAGTTTTCAAAACTAGCCATGGGTTCATGATCATTCTTCTTAGGATCCCTCAGGCTCCTCACCTCCGTTAATTGACAAGTTAATTTCTAAATATGTCCCCGCATGTCTTTTTATCACCCGAACACGTCTTTTCAATTCCATAATTTGTCTATGCGTATCTTCTATCATCAATTCCTGAACATTTATCTCCCGAGAGGAATCTCTTTTTTTTTTTTTCCTGAACATGTTTGCTTTGCGACCTCTTCCAGCCATGATTATTTAGCAGCTCGCGACAAACAAAATAACACGGGATTATAGCACATAACAAGTAATAACTTGAGATCATTAGACTCTGATACCAACTGATATAGACAGAAGGAGTATAAGAAAAACAAAAAGCACAAGAATATAAAATTCTGTGAAAGGACCTCACATAAATCCTATTTCATAATTTATAGGAATATTGCAAATCCTGACTAGAAACTTTTGGGCATTATATGAAAGCTTTCCCAACTTTTTATCTCTACTAAATTTTAAACTTACAGGAAACAAGCTTAATCTAACAGTACTCCTGTAGAAAACTATGCGCAGTAATATAAAGTTACACGATAGGGAAAGATGTCCTGCATACTCCATTGTTTCTACTTGATTGAACATTATTAGACGAAGCTCACAAAGTCAAAAAATAGACAGATGCAACATCTTCAAGTCATCTTATTTTGGTACTCATGAGAGGAGTGGCAGCTCAGTACTTGGGACCTGCAGGGCCATGAAGGCGGTGAAAAAAGTTGGTAATATTCCTTTTCTGCGTCTCCATTAGATTGAGAGGGTTTGCGAGGAACTACCATTAGAAACTTAAAAAGAAAGAAAGAAGGAAATGTGGCCTGCAGAACTGGAGGCCGATGCCTTGCGCTCGCTGAATTAATGGAATCAGACTTCCAGGGCCTGCTATCTTTGACCATGTAATGGAAAGGGTGATGGTGATATCCACTTACGGTTTTTGTGTTTCTTTCTCAATTATTGTTTTACTATTCCCAGATCAGATTTGTATAAAGCAAAGAGTTAAGCAACATATTACTCCATTTCTAAACAAAGGGTAGAAGAAGACAGCTGCATGAATGAGGTAGAAGACAACTAAGCAGATCTCCATTCACTTCTAAGCAAGATAATAATATTATTATTCATACAGGAAATATTTGCAATCCAATATGACAATGTAAAGGCAAAAATGACGTCTCACGTCCACATAAGTAGCTTATGCCTACGTATTTGAGTTTTTTTATTTTTTGTTTTTTTTATATAAAAAAATAGACAACAAATTATTTACATGCCCAATTTTCAATCATCGGAGAGGTAACTAAAAAATCAATTGGTGTTTTTTGGACCATAAAAAGCAAATTTTAAACTATTTTTATCTAAAAATACTTAAAAAAAACAATCTTATAATCTAAGTAAACTAATTTATAAACTCAAAAAACTCCCATATCAGTTCAAAATTGCAAAATCAATCTAGAAAAAATTTCCTCCAACCCTGATCCACTTTTTTCCGTCATCATAGAAGCTCAAAAACACCTAGACCTAGATATGACTCTTCTCTTCTATATGAACGAAAAGAAGTTTGAAAATAACTTAAAGGAACAAATTATCAAAAAAGCACATACACCACAATTGTTTTTTTTTTTTTAAAAAAAAGCTGCTACTTTTCAATTTTGATCCTCTTATTTTCAATCTCTTTTAACAATAAAATGATTTTTTTAATATAAAATCAAGCATTAACTCAATATCGGGATTTTTTTTTAAAAACTATGATATCCTCATAGAAAGAAGATTGAAAGAATTTATGAAATTTAATTTCTAATCAACTTAATATTGAAAAATGAAACTGAAAAAAAATCAAAGTAAACAAAATAAAGAAAAAAAAAAACACATTTCCAATGAACAATGAATTCACAACCTCTTTTAGTTTTGTAAAGTTTAAACACACCTCAATGGTATTTTTCTTGTCAAGAGAAACACTTTAATACTAAATTTATCCTTTTTTATCAATGGAATCAAACCTGTCAATCTTTTTATCTCTCCTTTATTATTTTTTGACTACCACCTCTCTCAAAATCATGGAGTGATATGTGAATAAAATAAAATTTTAGACTAAAATGTATAATTGTCAAACTAAAAGGACCAAAAATATTGAAAAAAATCTTTAAGGCAAAATTTATCAAAAAGCTCTGACACATTCTTTTATTTAAAAAAAAAGGATCATCAATTCTCTTCACTTTCAATTTCAATCCCTCTTTTCTAACCTTTTGCAAAAAATAAAATCAGAATTTGTTTTTCACAATATCGAGGACCACCACATGTTAGAACTTTTTTTTTTAACAATAACTAGAGGTTGTGAATTCACTATTCACTACCTTACAACACATTTCTCACTAAAATAATGTTTTAAAATCATGATAATTTTATAAAAAATAAATTGAAATAAATTATACAGTTTAATTTTTAATTAATCGAATATTAAATAATAAATTTTTTGAACAATAGCTAAAAGAGGTTGTGAATCCAATATTCTCCACCTTACAAGATACTATTCACTAGATTATTATTTTTTTGAGACTATGATTCTTTATAAAAAAATTATGAAGCATAATTTTTAATTAATTTAATAGTAAAGGATGTAATTGAAAAAAAAAATTAAAGGACCCAAAGATTTTTTTTTCAATAAAAAAATGTTCTATACAGTGGTAGATATTGAATTCACAATCTATGTCTTTTAGTTACTGTTATAATTATAAATATAATTATTTTTCAAGGTACGATTTTTCTAGACTTTTTAATATCATTTTAGTATATGTTCTATAAAGAAAATATTTTTTTCAATTAAGTTGTTTTAAAAAGTTTAAAAAATATTGAAATGAAATATTTAAGAACATAATAGATTTTTTAAACAACTTCGGTAATCCATTGGGTTGAAAATTATATGAGAGTGGCATGATGATAGAATTAACGAGGATGTTCATGGTCTTGGTAATCCAGATAAAAATGTAGGATTCCAGGAGGCAATGGGGACAACTGTTTGAGAAGTGACGACAGGTTTTCCATTTGTATGTCCTTGTAAAGTCATACCTCGGTGGATTTTCCGTTCGGGATTCAGGCGGAGGCACTCGATGAAGCTCTTCCATGGTTGGTAACTCTGCGCACTTTGATGGAGGATGAAGTCACCATGCTCGACCCAACGGTGAAATGAGTTTTCGACACTCAATGCAACTTCGCTTTTCAACACAAACTCATGAGCGTGCCCGTCTTCCAAATCTCTTTCATAATTATCTGGTCAAGGTTTCTCCGACAAAGTACCCTCGGGGATCTGAAGATCTACGCTTTGACTCGGAGTTGAAGCTAAGCAGAGATGGAACATGCCCAACATTGATTTCGAGGATATTTTTTGTTTTGCAGTCGATTATGACCTAGGTAGCCCGCCCCTGTGGACTTGTTATCTGTACTTGAATACCTTCCCCATTGCAATGATCATCTGCTTCTGCAAATCATTCTTTTGACCCCATTTCATCCCTGGCTTTTATATCTCTTTCGCTCTTTAACAATTTCTCTCGTTTCCTCTTTCTCACTTTTGGACCTTTGGTTGTTGATAAAGAAGTCCCCAGACCAACCCAATAAGTCAAGAATCTCGCCTATAATGCAATTTTTGAACTATAAATCTCCCCTTTTCACAAGGTTTATTCCATTCCAATCATGCAAGGTACGAGGTAATAAATATTTTAATCGTAAAGCACAAGGAGAATGAGAATTATTATAGAAATGCAGACCTTAACTGTACAGAACATTAATTCAAGCTGTCCAGAGAAAGTATAAATTGTATTATACAATTACAACCAAGGAATGGCTATAATGAAACATCAATTTTCTTTATTCTTTGAGGGGCAACTTTTTTATTTTGGGTTGTCGGTAAATATCATTAATCCAGAGAAAGGCTGTTTGTAAACAGGAAGGTCTTTCACCATTGCTCTGCTAGAACATTTCAGGCCAGCAAATGATGACAGACCCAGAGGGGAGGAGAACAGCTCTTGAACCTGTGCACAAGAAGCACAGAATCAACCTAAATGGCAATATGACATGGCTCTTACAGTGTAAGAACAAAGAATACTACAGGAAATTTTGCTTTACTAGACAAGTGGAAATGCTGGACCTGGATGCGTGTCTACCCAAAATTGATTCCTTGTGCCAGTGGTAACTCATTCCCATAATTGATCGTACTGTCAAATGATTAAAATAAAAGATCAGCAGCGATTTTATTGGAGGTTTTATTTATTTGCTATTTTTATTTTTTGTTGAGAAAAAAGGGTTCCATGTGGTTTTCCCGACATGAAAAAGGCTAGAATTCGATTCGAGCACACAGCAGAGAAATCAAAGTAAGGTTAATGGTTCTTAGATTTACCAAGTTGAGCGTCTCATGTATTGCTTCCAAGAATCACTTCCTGCTTCACGGCCACCCCCTGTAGCCTTTTCTCCACCAAAAGCACCACCAATTTCAGCACCATTTGTTGGTATATTTACATTCACAATACCACAATCACTTCCTTGAGGCCTGCATTCGGTAACCAGGTGAAAGATTTCTTAGCTAAGCAACAAAAGAGGAATAGAACACAATTGTTTTAAAGAACTCAGTTGCGTACAAGAAATTAAATAAATGTCAATGAAGATGTCATTTCTTGTAAAGATTATTATGTCGAGAATTAAGATGGATGGGAATCTAAACAACCTTCAGAAATTGCTTGGAAGTGAAAACACTTCAGGAGCAAAATAATTTTACTTGGATCCAAAACTTGTGATCAAATAACTCACATCTAAGGATTTTTTTAGTATGACAAGAGGCATTGAAAAACATAATTCACTCTACAAACATCGCTATGAAAAAACTCACCCAATCCACTTGAAGATAACTCCAGGTTGGCGGGTGAAAATAGAACTACTTAATCCTTGAGGAACTGAATTGTTTATTTCAATTGCTTCTTGTAAAGTCTGCAGAAAGGGTTCAGCTTTCAGAAATCAAACCCAACAAATGAACTAATGCAACTTAATCATTTAACAAACACCACATATATAAATAACTACAGGAATAACTGTAGTGATTGGTTATCAAAAGGGGGGAAAAGAAAGAAAAATTAGTCTTATGTACTTCACAGCTCACCAAAGAAAGAAAATCAGTTAAATAAAAGAAAAAAAAAAAACCTCACCAAAGAAAAGAGATGGATGAAGAAGGTACCTGAAATTTCATAACGTAAAGAACAGGAGCAAATAACTCTTCTTTAACAACGTCTGCATTTGGAGAAATCTCAACTATTGTGGGCTGCACGAAATTCCCCTCAGATTCAATCACAGAACCACCCGTTATGATCTTACCTCCCTGCAAAATGAAAGTGAGCAAGTTAACTTTTTTTTTTCTTAATTTGTTGTGCATATCCAGTATTTTTCAACCAAGAGAACTTGGAACATAAAAGGAAAAAGGTAAAAAGGAATGTTTATGTTTGAAATATTGGAACAGCTGGACAACCACAGTAGATAAGTGAAAAAAACAACATGCCTGGGACTTAATTATCTCTATTCCCTTTTCAAAGCTCTTTCTTGATTCAGAAGTATGCAGTGGCCCGAGCAAGGTGCCTTTTTCCAATGGATCCCCAATTTTAACTTGCTTGTACACATCAAGTAGTTGATCAAGTACTCTCTGATATATGCTCTCATGTAGAAGCTTCAACATGAGCAAGAAAATTGTTCGGTAAGAGTGATTTTGGCTGTCATTCCATGCATGGATTTTCAAAGAAAAGTCAGATTTTAGATACCAGCCTGCGGCATGTTGTGCAACGCTGACCAGCTGTCCCAACAGCAGCAAACATAACAGAACGAACAGCTAGCTGGATGTTAGCATCATCCATGACTATTATAGCATTATTCCCACTTAACTCAAGCAAGCATTTACCAAATCTCTGATTAACTATCTGTTGGACCATTAGACCCACCTGTAGAATTAGTATTTGTGTGTTAGAAATATGCACGATAAGATAATTATTAAAATTTCCCCTTCTATAAGAGGGGATTTGTACATGTTCTCGGAAAAATCTATATGAACCAAGACAAAATTCAAACAGCTGTATAAGAAATTAGAGAATATGCAGGAAAAATAATTGATTGGATAAACCAAATTCTCAGTAAAAAAACAAAAAACAGTAATTATTCAGCATGGGCAGAAACAATATAAATCAAAATTCATCATTGAATACATGCAGTGGATAATTATAGCAAGACTAAAGAAATAAGACCAATATATTAGGCAGCCTTAGAATATAATGAATGAGGAGAGTAGCCTATAGATAAAACAGGGCAAATAATTTGACCATGAACAGAAGAGTCTCTCTTTCAGTACAGATGATGAACAATCAATATTTTCTAATGAAACAATTAAACACCTTCGAACTGCCAGTGAAAGAAACCAGAGGAATTCGTGTATCTTTTGCTACTGCTTGACCAATATCAGCACCACCACAAAAAGATGTAAAAATTGCAGGAGGCAAGTTATTCTTCTCTAACACCCCAGCTACTAGCCTTGTCATTGCAATGGTAATCAAAGGAGTTGTCGGTGCACCTTTCCTATAATTAAGGATGAAAAGTTTGATTAAAAGTCAAGCACAAGCAAATTTTTTGTAAGCTATATTTCTAACCAAGAAATATAATCACAACGAGAAGCTATGAAATGAGGTTGAAGTGGAACTAGTATGCCAATAAGGGATGCAGAAAAAGCTTAGCAGTCCAATATCTCTTCTAAGACAAGATGCAGATCAGACATTGAACCCAAGTAATCTATTTGATTAAAGAGCAAAAATAAAATTTTACTTCCAGTTTTCAACTATTAGTTAATCTAAAAGGAGAGGCCACTTAAATATGACACCTTTCAGAAACCACTGCGAGAATGAGTTCCATGCAGCCCATTTTTAATCATTTGCAGGAGAACAGACCAACATAAAACAGTTCATTGATCTTTCTATAATACAGCTCAAGGAAGACAATCAACAATGGGCTAGTGGTCCACCAATAAGTTACTGAAACGTAAAACTTTCAGGATGGCATAATAATCTACATAATGGAGACAAAGGAAAAGAAAAATGCTCTAAGTATTTGATTGAAATTGACATATTATTATGAGCTGAGAAAGCTGGAATTACACATTTAATAAAAAGAAATAACTGCGGTACATACATTACACCATCTAAGAATGTCATAAAGCATAGTGTCCCAGCCAAGATAGGTATGACTTACCAGACAACACAATTGCCACAGACTAGTGCAATGCAAGCATTCCATCCTGCAGAACAGCAGTATAAATTTCATCACACAACTGGAAGAAAGCCATCTGATAACTTGAGAAAAACAAATATAGTGAAAATATTGTGATGCAAGAGAGGTACAATACCAGCAACGGTTTCCAATACTACTCAAATTGCACTACTTTATCAGTCAGGATTGAAAGAAAAGCATCCAAAATTATGCTCATAACCATTAAGAAAAGTACTACTGACAGAAGAAATAACTACAATTTTGAAGATGAACACTCTTGGATCCAGACATTGGATATATCTTCATGTATATTGTTTAGGTTAATTGGTCAAAAACTACCCTGAACTTTCGATCAACAGAAACTTAGTCCCTGACCTTGTTTTAATCTGATTTAGGTCTTAACCTTTCTATTTTGTCAATATCATCCCTCAATCCATGTTACCGCCAATTAGTTAAGATTGACTGCATGTGCACCCTTTATAAAGAGACAAGTGGATTAAAACCCAGAAGAACAAAATTCAAAACTTAATTAGCTTAACAAATTGGATGGAAGGATGGCATTGCAGATTAAAACAAGGTTCGGACTTAAATCAGATTAAAACAAGGTTCGGGACTAAGTTCTTGTTGATTGAAAGTTCAGGATAGTTTTATACAGCCTATTGTTTATTGCAAAATGTAAAAGTGTGTTTTTCTGGATTATTTATAAAGCTGATTTTTATAAAACAGGATATAGCACTCACCAAGAACAGCGCATGGGAAGTTGAAAGCCGTAATCACACCAACGATTCCAAGAGGATTCCACATCTATGCACAAGAAAAATGTTGAAAATGTCAACAATATTAAAAGAATTACTGTACTGATTTGAATCCAAAAGTAGAGGCGATCATACCTCCAACATTGCATGATTTGGACCTGTTAACAGATCAATATGAATTATTCCAGGACTAAAATATAGAAAACACAAGAATATATCCAATTTCTAGACTTTTATATATATATATATATATATATATATATATATATAATGACAGCTTCTGCTAAATGCCTGAATTCCAGCATTATCCACAACATTCTGCACCTAGTTGAGCTATGGCACTCAAACATAAACTTGAAATTATTTTGAAAAGGCAACTGAGAGAAAGATAAAATTACTACGAATTATACATGAATGGTGAGAACTAATCATTGAGCTTACGTTCTGAAGGTATCACTGATCCATTCAGTTGTCTACTTAAGCCCACAGAAAAATCACACATATCAATTATTTCCTGCAAAATTGGTGCTTACAAAGTTAAGAAAAAAAAAAAAGCCCATCAAAGAACAAGACATATCATGAATAATAAATCAGAAAAACCGGTTTCACAACAAGTGAAAAGAACATCCTATACACAAATAACTAAAGAATTAGCAAAGTAAGCTAGGTAACATACTTGAACTTCCCCTATTCCTTCAGGGAGTATTTTTCCCATCTCGAGTGAGACAAGGCGACCAAGCTGCTGAAGTTTAGTTCTCAATGCATCCCCAATCTGTCTGACAATCTCACCTCTCTTTGGAGAAGGAACCTAAGAAAATATAATTCAAGGAATTGAGAGGTCTCAGCAGTCAATCACAGAAAGAACATTCGCATCAGCTAGAATAGCGCCAAGCAAGCATATTCCAAAAATAGTGAATTATATGATGTATCAACTCATGCATTTGTCACCAAAAAATTCTAAAATTCTAATAGGGTTTACAGCAAGGAAAAAAAGACTTGCCTGCATCCATATCTTAGCAGCTTCACTGCAAGCTCGCATGCCTTCCTCATAATCTTCAATGGAACCCTCCACAACTTCAGCTATAGCCTAAATCAATAAAAAAGGAAATGATTAAACATAATGTCGAAGGATGATGCAAGGCAAGGAATTAGTAACTTCCATGGTATGGTACCCATCAAATGGCCTCATTTGTGATTCATAGCAACTTAGCACCACAGCATAAAAGCAACTTATATATGCGAATACACAGAGGAATACACTAATCAGCAGCGTTGATGATACACACACTGATACGTATATATTATACATAGATAAAAGAATCAGGAACAACCTGATTGTTTGCAGGATTCACACTGGTGACCACAGGGCCATTTGCTTTCCACGTGCCATCTACATAACAACCCAAATTGCGAGAGCTCAGCCCGATCTCACTCAAAAACTCATACTCTTTCCTTGCAAAACCCATCTCTACATAAACAAATAAAAAACATACATGAATAATTTATTATTACACCACAAATTGAAACTCAAAATTATAACATCCCATGGTTTTAGAATGTAACATATCATTGCTATCGATTCTTTTCGTTTCTTTTTTAGAAGTGAAACACGTATTAAGGCTCTCCATTAATTATTAAGGTTCGGAACTGGGATTACCTCTAAAATTCTAAACTTTATCAGCAACTAGACACAAAAATAAATCAGGGTTCCAAAAACAGAAAATTTTAAGCTACAAAATCCAAGATTTTGAAAATATTTTCCTTGAAACCAAGCAGATGATGAGAAAATGAGAGCACATATAGCAATAACCACAACCAATCACAACAAGTTGACATATTTCCAGTTGGTTGCGAAATCAGAGTATCTAAGAAGAACAAAACCATGCCTAAAACACAAACAAGAGAGAAAAAAAAAGCAACACAAATCAAGATTTTTATTTTCATTCAATCTTTACTTGCGATCCTTTCGTTTTAATGTCTTCCAAACCAAAAGAAAGGGGGGGAAAAGACAGTGGGGGTTGATGCAGGTGTGTGTGGAATGAAGGATCAGAAAGAAAAATAAAATTGTATGGTAAGGAAAAATACCGACTTTAATTGGTGGTGGTTGTGTTTTCTGGAATGGGAAGAGGGTACTGACGAAATGCTTAATGCTTTCACTTTTGTTTGATTGATTGATTGTGTAACGGAATGGAAGAGAGAAAGAAGAGGAGTGAGGAGAGAGCGTGGTGCCTCTGACTTGTCAGTAACTCTATATATAGCTAGAGCAGAGACTACAATTACTTCATACCAAAACAACAAAAAGAAAGAGAGGGAGAGAGAGACACGTAATTTAAATTAACCTTAGTTACATGACACGTGTGTGTGATGTTAATTTATTTTGTATAAAAAATATTTAAAAAATTAAGATTTAAAAGGGTTAGGTTTTTCAGCAAAACTATACCAAGAGTGTTGGATTTATCTGTAACGTCTAATCTAAGAGTAATATTTATAATATTAATAATAACATTAAACTTACATGACCCAGGTTTAAGTGAATTTGACTGCAATATCAGACTTGATAGCATGGGATGTAGGTCTGGCTGCAAGGTCGTATCATAAAAGTGTGATAATTAAATTGATTAATTAAAAAGAAAAAAAATAACAAAAAGAAAAAAAACTAATGAGAAAAAAGAAAAAAAATCTGAATCAATTGGGTTAACTCGTCAAACCTGGGATTCATGTCATGAAAGTGTGATAACTAAATAGAAAAAATATTTAATATTAATAAACTAAATTTTTTTAAAAAAAAAGATTAATTAAAAAAGAAAAAGCAAAGAGAAAAATACCTACATGAAGGAAAAAACTAATGAAGAAAAAAAAAAATCTGAATCAACTAGGTTAAACCATCAAACCTGAGATCCGTGTCATGAAAGCCTGATAATTAAACAGAAAAAATTTAATATTAAGAAACTATAGACAAAAAAAATAAATTGATGGCATAAGATTTTTCACTTTGGATTGCACTGTGCTATTCAAAGTAAAAGGCTTAAAAAGGAAAAAACAAAGGCATACGCCACGGGTTAATTTTTTTTTCTTGCATAAAAAAGATCAAAAAAATGCTAAGATCTAAGAGAATTAGGTCTTTCTACAAAGATATACCCAAAATTCTTGGGTCTAGCTGCAACGCTTGACCCAAGAATAATATTTATAATACTAATAACAACATTAAACTTACATGACTTAAGTTTAAGTGAGTCTGGCTGCAACACCGGACTCTAGAGCATTGGATGTGGGTCTGTCTATAAGGTTGTGTCATAAAAATATGATAATTAAAAAAATTAATTAAAAAAAAACAAAGGAAAAAACCAATAGGAAGAAAAAAACTAATAAAGAAAAAGAAAAAAATCTGAGTTAACTGGGTTAACCCTTCAAACCAGGTTAACCCGTCAAACCTAAGATTCGCGTCATGAAAGTTTGATAACTAAATAGAAAAAAACAATTGACGAGTTTACCCAAAATTAACTGGGTTAACCCGCCAAACCAAGTTAACCCGTCAAGTCCGGGATACGTGTCATGAAAGTCTAATAATTAAATATAAAAAAATTTAACATTAACAAATTAAAATAAATGAAAAAAATTAATTAAAAGAAAAAAAATCTGGGTTAACTCGTCTAACCAGACTAACCCATTAAACCCGGGATCGAACAAAAAATTTCATTAAAAAAACAAAAAATAATTAAAAAATAATTTAGCGTTTCATTTAATTTTTAGTATATAATATAATATAATAATAATTATTATTATTATTATTATTATATAATAATATAATATATTAAAGATGGGAAAGTGATAAGCGTGAGAAAGCTACAATAGTTTTCTCATGACTTTTAGAGTATTACTTAATGGTAGTTAAATAATATATTTTCGCATGTTATTATTAAGAAACATAATATTTAAATATTCTCATGATATTTAAATTGAAGTCATGGCATGATATATATATATATATATATATATATATATATATATATATATATATATATATATATATATATATATATAAACCATAAGGATTTTTAACTATAATATCAATTTAAATATTACGGTTATAAAAAGCGATATCATTTAAATATTGTAGTTCTCAACAACAACATGACATGAAAAAAATATGTTATCTCATAAAAAATTAAAAATGTTTTATTCTACTGAAATTTAAAAATAATTAAGGTAATTTTACTAAAAAATCCTTGCATTTCGCTCTTTCCGTCAACTGTGAGGGTGATTTTTGGTGTTTAGTAGGATGCTGAGATTTAATTCCGTTGTTTTTTATGATCACTCTCCCAAGATTTATGCTTAGATTTGTCTCGTATCTAACAATAATGATTTTGCTTTTCATATCAAAAATCTTAAAACCATCTATTTATGGCGTTAAGTTTTTCTTCATAAAATATATTAGTTATTACCGAATTGATTAAATAAAAATAAATTGTGATATATTTTAAAAACCCAGTAAAACAACTACTTAAAAGCAAAAAAATATTAAAATTGAAATCAAGAGCCAATTTGGTATTTTTCACAAACATAGCTATACTCATGGAAGCATCTTCATATCGAACATCCAGAGGGTTAGGGTAATAATATGTTTGACCTTTGCACCTAGAGGCAACTACTTATAGGATCTAGGTAATAATAAAATTTAATAAATTTTGAATAACATGTTATTTATATAAATTAAATGCAAAAAAAAAAATTTTAATTCTTTGACTAGTCATGTTAGATGGTGTGAGATTAGACATTTTACTTTGAATCTCACTCACACCCATGAGTTTTACCAAAATGAGTTGGACACAAAGTAGCTTTACTGGGTATGGTTTTTAATAATGTATTTTATTTTGTTTATTTGGGCGTCAATTTTTTTAGTTTTAACTTGTTTTATAATATGTCTTTCATGTCTTAATAGGTTATATGGACACCATACATAGATGATTTTATATTATTAAGTTTATCTGAATGTTGTGATGGGATAGTTTTTTGTTAACACAAGTCTTGTTGCATTGTTTTGATATAGTTGAGATGTATTGCCTTGAATGGGTAATGCAGAAGTTTGATCTATCTCAGCACATCTCAGATTATGTTGGTATTAGTAGTTGCATAATATTAGTCGTTTGAGTAAACAGGAAGAAAATTGGTTGGTGATTCATGCAGCTTATCTAAATCTTTGGGATGCTAGAAAAGATTGGTTATTTATAGAGTAGCAACCAAAAAATGATCTAGATACATATATGAGATGATATTTGCCTATAATGTGTTGATTTATTGCATCTATATAGTCATGTTTCTTGCGTCCATGTAATCTAATGCATTGCGAGCCTTGATATTCAAGTAAGAATTGATTGGTATGCAATATTTTTTATACATATTAATATTTAAATTATCGTTATTTTTATTATAGATGATGAATACCAATTATTATTATTTTTATTAATTGGACTCGTTTCTTATTAAATGAGGCTCAGAGAGCAGCGTTCGCTATCCGTGAAGGCATTGATGAGATGACACATGTCCTGAACAAAAATTCACTTAATTTGTGTTATGCTGAACTTAAAGAAGTTAGGGAGATTGAGCATCTCGAAGCAGGATGGCCTTAGCGGAAAGATGAGATTGCTTATTGTGAACGAGAACATTCAGTGAGGGACGAGTGATCCAGGCTCGTCCACGAGCTCATATAATTTTGATGTTGACCTCTACATGGATGCTACAGACCCATCCTCGAGTTAGACGAGTTGGAGTTGTGACTCGTCTGCGAGCTGGAGTGATTTTAAGATGTAATTAGATTGTATACTTTAATGTTTTAAAAATTATGAGTTTAGTTTAAATTTAATAAAATGTTATGTTAATTCTTATTGTGTTTAATTATTAATTGTGAATTGTTATATTTGATGAATTGTGATATGTGTTGATTTTTTTTAATTGTGTTGGAGAGATGAATTGAGGCTTGTGTTTTTGAATTGTGATGCTTATGTTGTGTTGTATTGTTTATTTATTTATTTATTTTTGTGGCAGGAAGTTGAAAATCTGGAAAAAAAAACTACCTTGATTATTTTTTTTAAGGAGTCACATGTCTCGCGAGTCACATATGATGTTTGTGGCTAGCAAGTCGCATATAAACTTGCGACTCGTCAAACTATGTTATTTTTAAAATATTTTCTGAATTGTTATATTTTATCAATTTGTTAATATATTTTTTTTTAAAAGGAGTTACACGTTTCGCGAGTCACATATGATGTTTATGGTTAGGAAGTCGCTTGCCAAATTATATTGTTTTAAAATATTTTCTAAACTATTATATTTTATCAATTTGTTAATATATATAAAAATCATTCACCCATATAATAAAAATATAAAAATGGTAGGTGCAACCTAACTCAAACAATGATTTCCAAATGCAAGTGGCCCCCAAATACCTAATTAATAGTCTGCTGGGGCCATTAATTACTTGCCACCACTTGAGTCCAAGTTTTGATTTAGCTTATATTGTAACACTATTTGGGACACCTCTACATGTTACCCCAGGTCCTGAACTAGGGGCTAGCAATTCATATGGGAGCACCCCTGCGCCACACCGATGCTTAAGGCTAGGATCAGCATTCCTTCTGTTGATCTCCTGCTCTATCTGCTGAATCTCCGCCGAAAAATCATAAAACGCTTCAATCATTTCAGCGTCGCCTGTCCATATTGATGGCTGCTGCCGTTCCCCTATGTACTCCTCGTCTGGTGAATGCGTTGATAATGTGTCTATCACAGCCATTAATTTTGTGCCTTGCAGCACATTTGGCAATGCTAATAGGAAGTATTTTTGTGGATCAGCTAGGAAATTTGCGTACTCAGGGTCATTTTCTTCCGGGATTAATCTTCTCATAAGGGTTGGTCTATTAGGCACATAACCACCATAGGGATACTGCCCAAAATTCAGTGCGGCATGTTGTGCGGATGCGAGCCAAATGAGGACGGTGAGGATCCAGATAAGATCATCACTCGTGGCCAGCTTGGGCCACCAATCAGCGTCACGAAGATCGAAATGGCCAACATTGACGGACTCAGAGTACCACGCTTGGAGCTCTTTGTCATTACAGACTATGCTTGAATCTGGGTAGTAATGCTCGACATAGGTGCGGACCCAGTTCTCTATGGCAGACCAGATCAGTAGTCCATCTTGGGCATATGGGTAGTCCTCAAGTAGAAGCTTTAGACCATGTGGTTGTGTCGGATCAGGCACTGCCATTCCCCTGCAACGGTAACAATGATCAATGAATATATACTAGATACAGGATTTCCATATACCAAATAAACCGAACATAAATTTCATCAGAAGAAAGAGCAAGAGACCCTTTGCAATTTCTATCCTGAAAAACAGTAAGCGGATCAGGTTACTATATATGACCGATTGATGGTTGGTGCAATGAACCTGGAATTATTTAGAGTTATTGCGCCAAGTCTGCGTGTGATTAGTTTGGTTCATATGGGCCAGGTTTATGTAATAATTTCATCATTTAATGTTTAATCTCTAAACCTACTGGATCCTATCTTTTCATGCCTTAGGGAAAGAGATTTAGAAGCGATATATAGATGCCCATGAATAATTGTGCGTGGTAAACGCACCTTCGAATGAGATCGGCATGGAGGCTTTCCTTGTCAAAACGCCAAAAGTTTTTGTAGGCAGCAGCACTAATCTCCATAGAATATTGGCCAGGAGTGAAGCAAGACTCTATAACACCATCACCGTTGATTAAGTTTTGGCGGGCTAAGGCATTGATCTCTAGTGTATATCTCATGTGTGGATCCAAGAGTTTGAATATAGGGTGCATTGCACTCAATTGCCTGTGTGCTGCCAGTATAAATGGCTCCAGCGAAGCATGTGTGCGTAACCTGTAATCATCTTGATGTTTCAATCAATGCCACCATGGAGAACTTTATATCTTCGTTCAAAAAACTTAAATGATCACCTTCTGATGACTTCAGTTATTCATTTTTTGTTCTTACCAGTGATGGACAAGCTGGTGAACACTGGCATCGTTGGAGCAAACATGAGCCTTGGCCAGTTGCCAAATCCAACTGCCAGTTGCATCCACTGGAGGTGTAACCACTCGCTTTGATCGGGAATTCGGCCCTGCTGGTGGGAGGCTAAGCTCTATAGCAACGGGCTTGAGTGTCCCAAGAGGCGTCAAGAAAAATATGGTACGAGTTGCATATGCTTTTCTACCATCAAGCGCATTAATCCGGTCCAAAAATGGAAGATAAATATCATGGTAATCAATCATAAACAATTTATTTTCCTCCAGGGCCTGCAAGATTCAAATAACAATATTTAGGGCAGGCATGATTAGGAAAAACAAGCGAATTAAACATAAGATCTGATAATAAGGTGGCCCATGAAATGTCGGTAATCTCAGGAAGAAGAAGGAAACGAGAAGAACACGCATGATAATGCAAGTCTTTTTCTTTTTTAATATGACACTGCTAGTGACTACAAAAGGAAAGCAGGAGATTTGGGATTATTACCTGTGAAACGGACAAGCCATTAAGATGGCCCAGAATGTGTTCTTCTTTGAGAGCAGATTCTAGTGGACCGTAAATTTCAGGATCAAGACTGCTTCTTGGTGGAAAAACCCTAAGTCTCTCAATGCTGACTGGGTTTATTCCTGACACAGTTTCACGGGCAAATTCGTCGTCTCTCAACCAGGCTAACTTGTCCCCTGCAATATTGCGAATCACATGCTTGCTTGTAGATTAATCTTGATTAATTAATTCATCATGTTTTGGATTGTGTACTTGTTTACAAGAAATTAATCCACTTTGCACATAAACAACTGCGTGCCACCAAAAGGTATTGGAAACTCACAAACACGTTTTTAATTTGACCAGGATTGGCTCCCAACTAGGCAACCAGCAAAGAAAAAGCATGGGTGGGTTTTTTCTCTCTCTCTGGTAATCAAATGCTAGACAAGATCATTCTTCCTTGCAAGAGCAATGTAAGCCAGGCAATCTACTTTTATTCTTGAAAAACTTTAGTGTGCATGACTTGGATCCCACTAAATGCACGATAGCTAATGCCTAGTGGCTAACACAATTTTTCTTCTTCTAGTGGTTTTCTGGATTCACGACGTTATTTTCATGTTGGTTCAAATTCACGGGCATATATAAATCAGTTTTATCTCTGTGGTCCAACAAAAAACGAGACATCGACAATAAACCTAGAAAATCTCTATAGGAAAGTGTCCTTCGGACGGTCAAGTTAGTGCCCTTGCCATGCGAGTTTAACTAGTGAATCATACAACCAAAAATCTCTGTCTATTTCTTGTTTGCGTATTAAAGTATACGCAACGTTTGTCCCCTGCGGTCCAAAAGTTCCATGGTTCTTGCGATCTTTAACGAATATAAAATGTATAACAAAAAGAAAAAAATTGATTGATACAAAAAAAGAAAATATAGGAAATCTAGCAGGGAATGCACTCACTGGAAAGAATCTTTGGCGTGTCATATTTGAGCTGTCCCTCACCAGACTCTTGTATCTTGTTGACCGCTTTGAGCAATGGTAGATTCTTCCAGATTTCATCTTGCAATCCAACTTTAAGAAGAAGCCCTTCTTTGTACAGAACACCAATGTCTGAGAAGCTACTAAAGTCTTGATTATCTGCAGAAATGCTGGCCTTAATCGCTGGTATTAGAGTATGAAGCACGGCTCTAAGCCTCCCATTTGAGAATGTAATTTGCTTAGACTCCTCAAATTGTTCATCTCTAGGCACGTACAGTGGCGTTGGCTTCTCCACTCGGCTCTCCGCGTTAATATCTGGTACGTACGCGAGGAATCAAGCAGGATTCTTGTGAGTATGTGTTGCGAATGTAAAAAGGAAGCATCCATGGTAAGTTAAGTCCTAGCTAGCATCTAGAACTTTCCAAGCAGTGGCACAGTTAAATAAGCAAGTGGTGTGCAACTAAAAGAAATGGATCATATGCTTGAATCATCAAATCAAGGAAGCAAAACCTGACTTACCCTTGTCTGGATTTCCCAAATCATTGTACACATCGAAGTCGTAAATCCTGTCTGACATTTTTCTAACTCCTTTGCCATCGCCCCTAAGATTGCTTAGCTCCTTATCTCTCAATGCTTTAAGCCCAGCTGGTGTCTCGCTTGGTAAATATGGCTGCTCAGATTAAAATCATATATGTAAAAAACTGAATTTAAGTACATGAGACCATGCTAATAAAATTTACAAACAGCAATTTTCTTTATTCTCAAAATGGGATCCATGGACTGCAGTATCAAGGGTGTGATTAGATGACAGTTGTTCCCTTAAACAGTTACAAAAAGCTCATCTCCGTCAATACCACAGCACCCATGCCGTGATACAAACAGACTGAACCAGCTGATCATCATCATGTTGCTAGCAAGCTCATCAATCAAAGGGAAGTGTGCGTTCCAAATAGTTTGGATCTATCTGTACTTGTAAAAGACTTCCTCGCTCCTCTGTGTTCTCGTTTTCTACTGGTAAAAAGGAAAGAAGCACAGAGACACCTCACCCATCCATAATCTAGATGCTTCAGGCTTATATGTCCATGGTCCCTTACAGAGAGTGACCCCCGTCCAATTATAGGGGAATCTAAATAAAGTCTTACTGTTGCCAGTGTCCTTTTCCAATGTCTTCACAGTGGGCATTCCACTAAATATTTTGAGAGCGACATGTGAGGAAATTCAATTTTTAACTCAGTGAAACTCGATTTCCTATGTGGAAGAATTGCGGTGTGTTCGGGACCGCGTCACTTTAAATTTTACAAAATAAATTTGTTTGCAAAATATATATATATATATATATATATATATATATATTTATATGATTTTAAGATGTTATATTAAAAATAACTTTTTAAAAAAAAAATTTATTTTAATATATTTTTAAATAAAAAATACTTTGAATCGTGACTCCTACTGTAATCACAAACACAAGTTACAATCATTTGTAAAAAAAAAAGAGAGAATATCATGCCATCTCTTGTTCTCTTACCAGACAAGAAAATGAATAGAAAAAACCTAATATCATGCAAGCAAATATATATATATATATATATATATATATATATATATATATATATATATATGAAAAAATAAAGCAAGAAGTAAAAAAGAAATATTAAGTGGCTGAAAATTCAATGTCAGTAGGCTCTGAATTGTTGCACTTGATTATCATTTATAAAGAAGTCAAGACCTAACCACATGTAACACATGGTTTGACCTTTATAAATTGTATATTACTGGACAATAACATCACAAAAAAAACATATCCGACCGTATCATGCATTTCCAGAAAAAGTGATAATTCAGAAACTAAAAACATAATTACGTACCTTATTAGAGAAAAATATTCTCTCCGCAGGATGATCTTTTTTGGATTGTACCCATGAGTTGCAAGGGAAATGAACTGGACCACAAGCAAAACCGTCAATGGTGATAGTCTCCAAGAAAAACTCCTGTTGATGCTTGTTGCTCACTGTGATTGCCCCAGGCACACCAAAATCCGAGTCTACTGTAAGTTCAGCAGTGTAATGGACCCTCTCAGCTTTAATATTTGATTTCTTCGACCAGTCTCTTAACGCAGCTTTCTTGCTTCTCTTTGGTTCCTTGCTTTCTACAGAGCCAATTAAGATCGTTATTGAATTCTAAGTTTCTATGATCTAATGAAAGAAGGGAGCTTAATTATGTCAAACATGCAAATCAACCCATATGATCATGAGAGTTTGATTCTTCATATCAAACAAAGAGAACTGAAAATAAGTATAATGAGTCATTATTAGAGAATCCAAAACAAGTGCTAATGATGATCACCCTTTTATTTAGAGTGGAGAAATACTACTTTACTTACTTGGATCAACTTCAGTGCTAATAAGCTCCAAAACTACATTTCTCCCAATTATATTGTCAGTTAAAGCATCCAACTGCTTCACGATAGTCTCCTTCAAGTCCTCCTTGTGTTTGTTTCTCACAGTCACCAAAGCTCTCACCTTGAATTTCACTGCCTTTACAGGCAAACTGGTGTTGTTATTAGCCTTGATTATATCTTCACTGATGACTGCCACAGGAGGACCCTTCACAACTCTCCTTACTTGCTCCTGTCTTCTAATCTGTTGCAGAGGCACCAGAACCGGACGCACCAAGAACTGGTTCTTTTTAACCATTCCTAGCCTTTGGTTCATGAACATTCTTGATGTTGTTACAAATGATGGTCCATCAATTAAACGACCACCCATGATTTCTTTAGTTAGTGCCATCTTGTGTATATCTCTCTGTTTCTTTTCAGAGACTGTGTGCTTTTGCAGAGATGAGCGAAATGGGTGTTCAGGACCAAGAAAGAGGCGTTATGATGATGAGAGCAAGAGATGAGTTGGATAGCTATGGCACTCTGTTTTCTTTTACTCTTGTATGAAACCTGTGTGTCTGTGTTACCTCATTTATACAACACAAGCGTGCATGTGTTCGAAAGCCATATGAAAATGATGTGAGCAATAAAGAATATTTCACCGTCCACACGTTTTTTAAATTATTTAATTTTCCTGTCTTGGATCACTTGTTATTGCTTCTCTTTTTTCCTCTCTTTTTGTAAAAGTACTTTTTATTATTAAGACAATTAAAAAACTTGGTGAACCACCTCTATTTTTTTTTTTTTTTTGCATTTGCATCCCCTCTTTTTTTATTTGGTCTTTCAAATTTTTTTTATCACCCCAAATCTTTTATTTTCATTTGCATCATTTTTTTATTGGGTCCTTCAATTTTTTTTATTTACATCCTTCTTTTTTTATTGGATCCTTTTACTTTTTATTTTGGTTTTGTAAAATTGATAATCATAAATCATAAAACGACATTTAGAATATGAACATGTGAGGCAATGTAAGATTTAATAAATATTAAAAAAACAATGAAAATACAACATAGAAAAAAGACAAAATCAATTATGGGTTTAAATAGTTGCTCACAAAGTTTTCTTTTCTTCTCTTTTTCTTTTTTTTTGTCATTTGACTTTTTTATTCTCAATTTAATTTTTTTACATTAATTTTTGACTTGAAATTGAGTTTAATGTTTTATTTTAGTTGACTTTATACGAGGCTTTTACAATGTTAAGAATATGTTTAATGCTTGATTTGATAAAGTAAAATTTAATTTTATTGATTCAAATTAATTAAAAATTTAAGGACCTGATTCAAACTGAAACAAATATTCAACATCTTTTTTTCTGAGAAATAACATCTTTATCTCAACTTCCCAATTCAAACTTTGGTTAGAATCAATATATTTTTTATTATTTAGTACGTAGCACATATAATTCTTGATTTATTTTATTGAACACAAGTGTATAAATTTTTTAATTCACAATTAAAAAAATTTATGATTAAAAACATTAACAGTATTTTTATCTTTTTTTATGTTGAAAAAAAAAAGTTTCACCCTGCAGCATAGCAAAGTGAATCAAACTAGTTTATTTGTATTTGAAAACCAAAATGGATGGTGGGTTAAAAACAAGTTTTTACTATAGTTTTAAACCTGATCCAAATATTGACCCGGAGCAAGTCCTAGATCATGGTTCAAGAGGGTTAACTCATGTCAACCTAATTTGTTTTATTTTATATATATATATCAACGGGTTTTGGATGAGTTTTTCTTGGGTTGATCAAGTTGTTAGTTAACTTGGATTTTTAACCATGTCGCATCACATCAATTATCCTCCTATTTTTATTGAAACCTAGCTTGATTTAGGTTTCGGATCATCTGGGAAGTAGAGATGACAATTTAATCTGAATTTGATAGATACTGACCCAACCTGATCTTAATGAGTGAGTATTTTTTAGATAATTACCTTACTCGATGGATATTGAATAGGGTATGAATATTGTCAAACCCACCTGAACATAACTTGAAATTATATTTATATTATATAGATATATTTATAGAATATTTATATTTTTAAATATAATATGATATGTACACATCTTAATATTGACATGAAACACACATACAGAAAGAGATACATTAATTATTTTATTTTTTATTATATAATAGTACATAATAGATATCCAAAAACCGATTGATAATTTATAAATATTTAAATTTTTTATCTTCTAATAAAATATAAATATAAAAAAAGATAATCTTTGGAAAGGTGTTTGCTGGAGTCACATGTAAATATCCCTGTCTGCACTGAAATAGCAAACAATATCCCTGTTTACCTCTACATAGAATATTTTATGATAAAACATATATGGTGCAATCTAACCAAATACAAGCCAAATTGATATAGATCTTTTGGAATAATAAGACTGTTCAAATTTATTATTTTTTATTTTTCTAAAAATAATACAAGCCAAATTGATATAGATTTTATTATTTTTTATTTTTCTAAAAATAATACCTCTATCTTATATGTTATTTTATGATAATATTAATGCATTTTTATAAATATATTATACGTCCTCATATTACATTGATATAACATGTATTATTAAAATTAAAGATATGTAATATTATCTATCATAGTATTGCTTACATGTCATATTGGTGTCGATATTATAATCTAATTTATTTGAAATACTATGCAAATTAACCTATTTTAATCGACATGTATGTGCAAGCATAATTTTAAGAGATAGTGTGTGTGTCTATATATATATATATATATATATATATATATATAACTAATACTCTAAAATATATGGGAAATTACTGTAGTTTTTCTATATGTTTTTTTTTTTTTTGTCTTTTCCCACATTTGTTTTTTGTTTTTTTTTGGTTTTACATGTTTTTTTTTTCCAAGATTGTCTTCTTTTTTTTAATTTTTTTTTGTTTTTGGGTTTTTTTTTAAATCATCTTTACCAATTTTTTTAAATATTGAACTAGTTGAAAATTTAGTTCTGTAGTTTTTTTCTTTAAAACATTATGGATTACTACAATGTTTTTCTACATGGTTTTTTTTTTATTATGAATTTTTTTCTTTTTTTTTTCAAAATGATCTTTGTCGGTTTTATTTTTTTCATATTGAGCTGGTTGATAATTTTGCATAATAGTTCTTTTCTTAAAAACACCGTGGATTGTTACAATATTTCCCCACATGGTTTTTGTTTTGCTACAATGTTTCCTCACATGTTTTTTTTTCAAAATTATCTTTATTGAATTTTTTTTTAATATTGAGCTGGTTGAGAATTTAGCTTTAACTTTCCCCACATGTTTTTTTCCATATTTTTCATTTTTTTGGCTTTTTTTTCTCCAAAATTGTCTTTTTTTTAATTTTTTTATGTTTCTTTTTCAGAATTGTTTTTGTTGATTTTATTTTTTTAATATGGAGTTGGTTGAGAATTTAGCTTTTTAGTTTTTTTTCCTTTAAAACACTTTAGATTGTTACAGTATTTACCCACATGGTTTTTTTTATGATTTTTTTTTGTTTTGTTTTCAGAATTGTATTTGTCGATTTTATTTTTTTCATATTGAACTGGTTGTGAATTTAGCACTATAGATTACTACAGTGTTTCCCTGCATGGTTCTTTTCCTCTCGTTTTTTTTATTATGATTTTTCCAAAATTTTCTTTGTTAATTTTATTTTTTTAACATTAAGCTGATTAAGAATTTAGTTTTGTAGTTTTTTTTTGAAAATATTGTGAATTGCAACAGTTTTTCTCCATATAATTTTTTTTATTTTTTTTACAAACTCACAATAAAGCACAGGCCTGCGGCATCAAGTGTCTGTGTGTGTTATATATGAAAGAATAATTGAGTGGCGTGTTATTTGTTATTGACTCTAGGTAGGGATAGGACCACATGGGGCTTCATATTATAAGTGAGGCGGGTGTGAGTGTTGGCAAGAAAAGTCAACAGCTAAACGTACCAAACTCAGCACCGTCCATGAAAATTGAGCTGTTTGGAACGCGTTGAAATTTTTTTTTTTTAAAATTTGTTTTTTTATTTAAGATTAATATTTTTATATTATTTTAATGTGTTGATATAAAAAATAATTTTTAAAAAATAAATAAAATAATATTTTAATATATTTTCAAGCAAAAAATATTTTAAAAAATAATTTTTATCACATTTTAAAATTTCTCATGATAAAAATAGAAACAAGCCTGTCAACTTTTACCTCTAGCTTACTAATAAAAATATCCCCAGCAAGAAGTTTTTTTTTATAACAATGGAAAAAAAAATATAGGCTATGGTGTAAGGAATAATCACATTCACATAGATTATGTTGTTTCTAACTGTACAAATTAATAGGTCATGCATGTTGTTCACTGTTGATTTTTTTTTTTTAATTTAATTTGAAATTTAAAATAAAATTTATTTTCTATAAATCAAAATAATTGATTTATTAAATTTTTTTATTTTTAATAATTATTAATGAAAATTATATTTAATTTAAACTTCAATAGGATTCTTTAACATATTAGGCTGACAATTGTCAATGAAAATAATTAGTTTTAGTCAAATTACATTTCATTAAGATTCTTTTAATTAATAATTATAATAATTATCAATAAAAATGATTAGTTGTAGTAATTATAATTTTTTATAAGATAGCTTATTATAAATAATTAAATTTCAATAGGTTTCTTTAATTTAGTAGATTAATTAATAGTTATTATAATTATCATTGAAAATAATTAGTTATATTCAATTAAAATTTTAGTAGGATTATGTTCTATTCGATTTAAATTTCAATAGGATTCTTTAACTTAGTACATTAATTAGTAATTATAAAAAATAAATTGGAAATAAAATGTAGTAATCAATTGTTTTGATAACTAAATTTTTTAAAAATATTTTTTGATAAAAACTAATTAAAAAAAATTCAAGAATAAAATCAGATAAAATAAAATGTTTTTTTATACATTTTTCAACAGGTTACTTGTTCTCAGCAATTAAAAAGAAAGTTAAATGGCGTGAGAATTTCACTGTAACTCTAGACACAGATTGTTGTGAATTGCAACAGTGAAATTATCATTTTACCCTTTAGTGACTTAAATTTAAGCCTTCGATTTAGGAGTGTTTGGATCTTTTTATCTAACTCGGTGATCATTAGAAGATTGTTTAGTGGTGTATGCATCTTTTCCACTTTTTTAATACAGTAAAACTACTTTTTACCCCAAGAGTCAACAAAATTTAGAATTGTTGACCAAGGGCTTTCTTGGCTTTTCACAATATTTGTAATAGTAAAAATACTTATTTGCCTCCAAGATAAAAAAGGATGGGCTATTGGACAAGGGTATTACAGGTTTTTCCAATTTTCATGTTTAATAAAATAACACTTTTAGTCTCAGAAAAGACAAAAAAGAAGCTTTGCTTTTGGGAGTATTTTGGTATTTTTACATGGTATTTTGTATAGTTAAGAGGACCATGGGGGTTGTTTAGTATTTTTCATGTTTTATTTGTTAATTTTTAATCAAAAAGTTGTTGGCACGTGTTCCTCACACCCCAGCGAATGGGCGGTGTCCATGCCATTAAGGAGGCGAGTTTAATGCTTCTTGGTGGCCAAATCTGGTCATCCACCTTCTAATTAGATGCGCAGTCGTGCTCTCTTCCACATGGTGTGGCGCGTGTAGACAGATAATGGTTAGATTGTTGTCGGTGATCGATTGTTTGAGTTTTTTCTTTTTTATCTCTCCTAACAGCTAAAGTGTACAATTATCTTTTTTGTTTATTGTTTGTCAAATCAACTATTCTTGCCATACCCAAACACCTTGGATCTGGCAACCTTGTGCAAGTGTACTATGGACCAAGACACAATCCACTATAGACTTGCATAGTGGATTTTCCAAGCTCTGAAGGCTTGGAATGGGGCTAATGTTATTTTTTCACAAAAAGTTAAATTATCATTTTGCATTTTGGTTGAAAAATTGAAGCCCTAGTTGTGAGAGTATTTCAGTATTTTTCATGGGTTCATTGGTCATTAAAAGTTTAAGTGAGGGTATAGTAGTCTTTTCATGATTATTCGCATAGTAAAAATAATATTCCACCCCTAAGGTTAACAAAATTAAGACCTGTTACCCAAGGGTTTTTTAACTTTTTACAAACTGTTAAATAGTTAAAATACATCTTTAGTCTTGGAAAAGATATAAAAAATAAGCTTTGCACGTGGGGGTATTTTTGTTCTTTCACACTGTTTTTTGTGTAATTTTCTATAATCATGAGGGGCATTTTGGTATTTTGGTATTGTTTTATTATTTTTAAAGTTGAAAAGTTGTGACGGATCCATGTTTACTTGGGTCTGACAAACATGCCAGACCCAACTTACTTGGGTGCCGACCCAAGTAACATGGGTCTGGTATGTTTGCCAACACGGGTTTGGCATGGTTGCTAGACCTAATGACCATAGGTCTGGCAACCCTCTGAAAGTGTACTGTGGACCAAGACACAGTCCACTATAAAATTGCACAGTAGATGTTCCAAGCTCTGAAGGCTTAGGATGAGGCATTTTGATATTTTGACATTGTTTTATTATTTTTAAAGTCGAAAAGTTGTGCTAGACCCATGTTTTCTTGGGTCTGGAGACCCAAATAACGTGGATTTGATATGGTTACCAGAACCAAGTCGCTTGGGTCTGTGTTTGGATCTAGCATGGTTGTCAGACCCACGTTACTTGAGTCTGACATGGTTATCAGATCCATGTTACTTGAGTCTAGCAAAGAGTTGAGCAGAGGTTTAAAAATTAACTCATTTGATTAGATTTAATAACACTATTACAATATTCTTTATACTTTTAATATTTTTTTACATTTAAAAAAAATATATTGATCTGCTACATAACACATGCTAATATACTAGTAAAACCTATTGAGATACATAGTTTGAAATAGTGCAATCTAGAGTTTTATTATTGGGAATAGCACAAACGATGTGGTTGCATTGTTCCCAAACAGAGTATCACACTAATGTTTTATTTTTCTAATTATTTATCTAAACATGGTCCTTTGTTAAGAAAATAATTTTAGAATGTTTTAAAAAAACCCTGGCTAGTATATCAAACAATTCTTTTTATCTATTTTATCTTGAAATTTGAATTTCTCAACTGGAGTCTTTTATAAGAATTATGTCACAAAAAAAAATTCCCTATAAAAAAAGATCAAAAGACTTGATTATGTTGTTGTTAGCAAATACCACTCTTTTTTGTTTTGGATCTTCCAAATCATTCCCGTAGGAGATCCGGACCCATTTTTTTCTGATATTTCGATAAAAATATTTATTCTCTTCATAAAAAATAGGAGGTAGAACCAATAAAGATTTCTTTTTCGATTCATCCCTGGAGTTGAATACCTCATTCAAGAATTGTTTTTGATCCAATCTGTAGGAATCAATAAAAAAGGCAAATCCCTTATGATACACCAGATCCGGCTCGGTTATTGATAGAGTGAATAGATCCGCCATTTCTTGAAATCTCTCTTTTGATTCAAAATCGTGGTGTAACGTGTATCCCCCCCCCCCCCCCCCCCCGTTTCGATCATGGAATAGATGAAATAAATAAAAAAATGGATTTTTGTTCAAGAAAAAAATCTTATTGGAACTGTCCATATCCAGTTCATCCTTCAGAACCATATCACATCCCGGATCTGATGAAATAGGATGAATTGAGACGGTATTTTGTAAATACGTAATTGTCTTGAATATATTAACTATTTCTTTATTTTCCGATCGCCTGGAAAGGACAAAAGAAACATCTTGTTCTTTCTTCAACAATTTCTGATCTTTAGTGAACCTCTCAGTAGGATTCGAACCCAGATGAAGTTCTGACCATCTGTCAGAGAAAACAGAACGAAGGTATTCTAAAGTCTTATCATTGGTAATCATTCCAATTTTCAAAAGGGATTCCTTGTTTTACTCAAAGAAGTTCTTTTGGATGTCTATCCTATCTATCACAAGACTTGTGAAAAGAAAAAAAAAATGCAGCCCAGATACATTTGTGAAAAAATCAAATGAATGAGAAAGATAACGAATTTTGAACCGTTAACGAAAAGAGAGAATAAGATAAACAATTAGGGAGTCGAGCGGGCCCTTTTTTAGGGATAGAGGGACTTGAACCCTCACGATTTATAAAGTCGACGGATTTTTCTTTTACTATAAATTTCTTTGTTGTCGATATTGACATATAGAATGGGACTCTATCTTTACTCTCGTCCAATTAATCAGCAGACTCTGGGGTGAATGAACTGATCAATGAATATTTGATCCTCTCGTCAACTTGGAATCGATTCAAATCAAAGCAATTTTTTTTATTATTATTATTATTTATTAATTATTTAATTTTTCATATAAATAGAATAAAATACAGATTCGAGTCGGTTGTCATTAATCATTTGAGATAGTATTTCAGTACGTATGCCTATGTATTATGTTTATAGGGTTATACTTTACTTTAACTTTCTTTTTTCTGGAATTTTAACTTTAACAGAAGGATTCCTTTACTTGACTAATGCAACGCAATCAACTTTATTTGTTAGAACAACTTCCATTGAAGGAGGATTTTTTATGCGAGATCTAAAAACATATCTATTCGTAGCGCCAGTAATAAGTACTCTATGGTTCGGGTCTTTAGCAGGTCTATTGATAGAGATCAATCGTTTTTTTCCCGGATGCTTTGACATTCCCTTTTTTTTTTCATTCTAGTTATTAACACAGAGGGGTGAAGAAACTTAGAGACACAATTAAATATCTCTGACTACTACCCCCTTTTTTCTAATTCGAATAAGTTAAAAAAGAGAAAGAATAAAAGTGGATTCAACCTCATCCAAACACGGAACTGGGTTCAAACTTCAAGTAAATTTACTTTAATTAAATCTTTAATTAAATTAAGAGAACAGAAGTGGAAATGCGGTTAGGGCAATAAGTAATCATACAAGAAGTTGAAATAAAATAGAAAGATTGTACTTCTATTCTAATCTAAACTTCTAATCTAAATATACTTCTAATGTAAATATAATTTTTAATCATTGTATTACTTATTTTTACTATTACTATATTGGCGGCAACAAAATCTTTCATAATTTGATTTCGAGTTAGTAACTTGTATTTTTTTCCTTCTTTTCTTCTTTGTTTCGGATAGGAAAATAGAAGAGTTGAGTGAATAAAAACCAAAAGGAGGTTCATGGCCAATGGTAAAGACGTCCGAATAAGGGTTATTTTAGAATGTACCAGTTGTGTTCGAAAGAGTGTTAATAAGAAATCAATAGGCATTTCTAGATATATTACTCAAAAGAATCGACACAATAGGCCTAGTCGATTGGAGTTGAGAAAATTCTGTCCCTATTGTTACAAACATACAATTCACGGGGAGATAAAGAAATAGATGGAATCGATCAACTGCGTGTGACTTTTACAAGGAAGATGAAAAATGACATATTGACATATCATATATTAGCATATCATATGTTAATCTATATATATATATATATATATATATATATATATATATATATATATATATATAAGCAAAATCCTATTTCTTAATTTCGAAATCATTAGCATTTTTGATCCGATCAAAGGAAATAGGATTCTCGAAAAAAGGATAAAAAGTCTTTCTAAATTTATATCGTCCCCTCTTTCATATATGAGTACTGGTCGAACCAAAACAAAAGACTTTTTCTTGGTAGGTGTGATCTGTTGGACATAGATCCAATTTTTCACCTTTTTCGACTCCTTATAATTTGTTTTTACTATTCCTGGTGGTATCAAGATACCACTATATCGGGATATGTTATCTGTCGCCCTCGGAAAATGGATATCTCCAGAAAAGATTTTAAGTTCCATTTTTTTTTCTCTCTATTCGGATCAACCCCCCTACTCGACTTTTTGTATTTAAAGTGATTTGTGTATCGACTCCAATGATACTATTGTTCCGTACCATTAGGGAAGAAGATTCGGGTAAAATATACACTTCCTCGGGAATGAAAAAAAAAGCGATATACTTTCATTTGGTATTTTGGCTGAAATTCTTTGACTCCTCGATACTCAACTAAATCCTCTTTTTGACAATTGAATGCACCTCTATAGCCACATATTTAGTAATTCCTGAACTCTTTCTTCGGTATTGGGGATCATCAAAATAAGCAAAAATACTATTTTTATGGAAAATGCCATTTATAGGTATTTCAATCAAGATATCGGAATGGGACATTAGTTCTTTTTCTTGAATCGATTGGAATGGGATGATAAATCTATTTTTTGCCTCTTTGCCAATAAATCAGAATTCTCGTGGAGAATAGTAGGATATATGAAACCAGTACATATGATTCGATTAAGGTCTGAATAATCAAGAATCCTACTTTTTTTTTTACTTTTACTCGAAAGATATGAACTAAAGAATTTGTATTTAACTTTATCATTATTTACTGAAGGGTTAGAATATATCCTCTTTCGACAGAAAGAGAATGAACGTTTATTTGATCTTGATCCTTGTGTAGTGAAAACGGGACTATACTGGATCTGCACGAACCCCCTGACAATATCCATAAATGGCTTGTTTTTGGTAAAAGATGGACATTACTATATGTAAATTCAGATGCATGGTATACATCAGTACTCCAGTGCATTTTTCCTTCTGAATCGGAATAAATATGTTTTCGAACCCTCTCTGTAAAATTCAAAGTGTATGTTCCCGAGCGAATTTCAGCAATCACTTGTTCTGATTCTACATATTGATCATTTTGAACTAAAAGAAAACTTTTTGGTGGAATAGTCACGTTGTGTATAATATCTTGACTCTCAATAGTTACATATAAGTCCATAGAACAGAGAAAAGCAGGATGCCCATGACGTGTACGTGTGGGATGAACCAAACCCTTATTAAATTTGATTTTTCCATTAGAGGGGGCTCGTACATGTTCGGCAGTACCCCCTCTGAATACTGCGTCGATATGAAACGTTCTTAATGTTAGTTGAGTACCCGGCTCTCCAATGGATTGACCTGCAATAATACCTACAACTTCTCCCAATTCCACCAGGTCGCCATGAGTAGGACTTCGACCATAACATAATCGACAGATCCAGAACGTACTTCTACAAGTAAAAGGAGTTCGAATAGATATTGGTTGTGTTCGAAAGGTGATGAATCGATTGACAAGTCCAATCCCAATATCTTGATTTCGAGTGGCAATGCATCGTAGACCCATATATATATATTGTCTGCTAATACACGACCTATTAATGTTTGAATAAAAATTCTTTCCGGTATCATTCCATTTCGAGAACTCACAGAAATCCTTTGGGTGGTGCCACAGTCTGTTCTACATACAACAATGTGTTTAACTACTTCAACAAGTCTGCGCGTAAGATATCCAGCATCTGATGTTCGTATAGCAGTATCCACAACTCCTTTTCGGGCTCCATAGCAAGAAATGATATATTCTGTTAAAGACAATCCTTCCCGTAGATTGCTTTGAATGGGTAAATCAATCATTTGTCCTTGTGGATCCGACATTAATCCTCTCATACCTACTAATTGGTGTACTTAAGATGCATTTCCCCTAGCTCCCGAAAAGGACATTATATGGACTGGATTAAAGGGTTCCGTCATCCTAAAATTCAGATTCATTTCTTGTCGCAAATATTCACTTGTAGCATACCATATCTCAATGGATTGACGTAATTTTTCTATCGCGTGTACATTTCCATAATGATGATGTTTTTCCAAAATCAAAATTTGTTGTTCAGCATCTTGGACTAGCCATCCTTTCGAAGGTATTGTTAAAAGATCATCAATTCCTAATGAAATAGATGTAGCAGTGGCTTGATGGAAACCCAGAGTCTTTACTTGATCCAGGATGTGTGATGTATATGCCATTCCGAAGTGATCTATGAATCGACTAATAATTCGTTTAATGGCAGTTCCATCTATCACTTTATTATGAAAGAAGAGATTGGCCCGTTCGGCCATAAATACCTCCATATTTCGATGAATAGGGCTCGGCAATAGATTTGAGTTAATGCTTGGAAAACTTCCTTTTCTCAATCTTGATTTGCGTAAAAATTCAGGAACTATAGTCCTAGTTGCACCAAAGAGATCTGAATTCAGACCAATGTCATAAAATCACTTAGCTTAGATCCTTATGATTAGATTAGGTACCGTTTGAGCAGGCTTGGCAAAACCCTTGTATAGCTTCTTCGATTTCTCGATAAAGATAAATATGACCAACAGTGGTTCGAATGTATATAGAAAGAATTTTTTTTATATATATACTTCTTACTATTAGATAGTGTCCATAAATCTCATGATAGGTACCTAAAGATCCAAAGTGACCTTCGATGGGAGCTTCTCTTGAAGCAATAAGGTCTTGATCTGCATTATCTGACATTATTTTTTTATATAAAAAAGAGTATAATTTGAATGGAACTTATGGTAATTATGGATTAAAAGACTTGATTGAAAATTTCTGAAACTTAAATGATAAAATTGATATTAAAAATTTTTTGAGAGGGGGAAATTATTAAGGTTTGCTTACTCTTTCTACCTATTCAAATTCTTCATTAATTATATTAAATCATCATCTAGATTTATATATATTTGACCTGAAACATATATTGCTATAATATACTAAAACTTCACCTTTTATTCTAAACTCAAAATAGCATTGTTTGAACTATTGTTGAATAATGCAGATCTCACATAAAAATATAATTGTCCTAATGATATGTTGGTTTTTTTATACCCCTAGCTGCGAGAGTAGTACCACGGGACATTCCTCAATAGAAACAATACAGTATAATAATTAATGTGGCATAAATTAATGTAACTCCTTACATAAGTTATTTGAACTTGAAAGCGAGTTATCAGTGTGTATATTTATATTAGCGCGTGGTTTCACGCGCCACCGTAATCAGTATAGAATCTAGACAACTTGGCTTGTATTTTGAGCTTTTGCTCTTCTCAGTACATAAATTAACATTGCTGTTAAAAAGAAAATGTAATTAACCTCAAATCTAATCTAACCTTTGATCTAGTCTAAAACTCATGTTAAAAGTTTGACGAGCAAACTTATTAATTAGCGGGTTAATTCAGGTTTTGAATATAAAAAAATATTAAAAATAACTTTGTTATATATTTTAAAAAGATATGGTATGTTTTGAATTAAAAAAAATACTGAAAATATATAGTATTGTTTGATTTTTAAAAAAATATATCAAAATCATATTGATTTTGTTAATAAGATATCGGTTCGATGCGAAATTCAGCTAGGATTTTAGATTATCTCTAAGTTTTATATCTATGCAAATAATTTGTTGGACGGGAAAATGGGTTCCTTGGAATCTAACCCCAATATACCCATCGGAGAGATTGTACAAGTGGTTCATTTAAAGAACTAATTTCACAGCTCCATTCTTAAACATCACATATATCTCACAAGAAAGGCTTGAATATTCATAATAAATAAAAGAAAAATAAAGAAAAAAACAAGACGAGCTATACTTTTCTTGCATTCACTAACGTATTCCGATTTAAGTCTGAGATCAGATTGTATAGAAGAAAAGGAAAAAAGAAAAGAAAATATATATTACATTTTATTTAAACTTAATTTCTTACGGCTTGAAACAAAAAGAAGGAAAATATATATTAAAAAAAAACGAAAATATTTAGAGGCAAATTAAGAAAGAAAGAAAAGAATGGCAATTAATCTAACATAACTGAAATTGATCTTAAGATCAGAAATTAAAAAAGAAAAACACCTTCTACATGATGAACGATCGAGAGGGGTTGGATCCAGCCACGGAAAGGAAGTTGGAGAAAGTGATACCCATGCCAGGAACAGCAAAAGAGGTCTCCATGAAAATCCTCTGGTTATAAGCATCTATACTTGATCCAGACACCTTCATATCCTTCATGAGATTACGATGATATTCCTTGAGCTTCTTTAACATGCAAAGGTATTGCAATTTTAGCCACCTCAACCGCATTCTTCTTAGCATCCTCACTAAGAACATCCTTCGTCGAGGCTTTTCTCCTCCAAGACGTATTATGGGCAGTTTACGCCCACGTATAGATAGTCTCCGTCGAAGCGGCCACCGGGAAGCGGTGGTGAGACTGGTGTTTTTTAGAGGAATATCATTATCTTGAGCCATGTGATCGGTATGGGAAGTGGGATAGAATTTATGGGAAGGGCAAATTATAAATATAATACTCCTTATGTTTTCATGTACAGTTGACTATATGGAGACAACGGCATCTTGGGGTATCTCTGGGGTCCAGAGAAGCTGACTATTTGTTTAAGTTATCAAGAGGACGCCCTTCCTTGGCGTTGCAAAGAGGAAGGAACGTGCCTTTTGTTTGTAGTCGCTCGTGATATATATGAAGACACATCATATGCTTAATTATTAAGTACTCCCCAGTTCACGGAGAGATGTGATGAACGTTAAAATAATTAATAGTACATTAATCAATTAGATTTGGATGCATGTAGGTTAATGTGGTATATACATTTATCTTGATGCTTTGTTATTAATTAACTCGTCATTATTGTTCTTATGAATCGCAGTTACGTTTGCAATAACATCGAAATTTGTCATGCATTTAGTGAGACATGAATTAATTTTTAAGAAACGTAAGAAGATATGCCTTGAGTTAGTTGAATCTAGCGAGGGAAGACAGGATCCACATGGATTATTCAAGGAGTTTTTTCCCACGTTAGCACGGTTTCCATTCATTTCCCAAATAAATAACCTATACAAAAAATCAAGAAAAAAAAAGATAACATCTCAAAAAATAAGAGAAGAAAAAAAAATAAAGAAATAATGAGACGTCGGAAACATATCAGAGCTTCGATGATGAAAATCTCAGTACCACTAGCAAGATATTGGCGAGACGAATTTATAAACACCATGAAAAACCAACTTTGAAGTTGGTGATGAGATGCCAACAAATGAGCGTGTCGCTGTCTTTAGATTGCGGTTTGACTCACCACTAACTTCGAAGTTGGCTTTTCATAGTGTCTATAAATTCATCTTGTCGATATCTTTTCGGTAGTACTAAGAGTTTTATCATTTGAGTTTTGATGTGTCTCTAACGTCTTATTTTTTTCTTAATTTCTTTTCTTTTCTTTTCTTTTAATTTTATAAACTTGATTATAAAATATTTCTAGTTTTTTATTAATAACATTCCAGCAAATTAACTAGTTTAACGAGCAAGTTCTCAAATTTTGTTTTGAAAGAGAAACAATATCGTTTATACAAATTCTTATTAGCATATCGAATATAAATATTAAACGCTACTACGAAAGGCATGGCGTTCATGTTGATGCTAAAGCTATTGTTTTAACTTTGGTCAAGACATATATGAAATTTAATTCGTTTTTTGCAAATTGGTCTTGCAATTAACGACCAAAGGAGTCCGAAGTCTTTTGCCGAACTCTTTGGTGACGATCAATGCCCTCCGTCGTATACTCCATGTAATTGAAAGGTTCTTGATGGTCCACGTGACAATATTTTATGAGTGGGTTAGTTAGGTTGATTGGTAGTACTTCATCAAAGGTTTAGTAACTTCACATTAGAAAGTGTGCGTCGTTTTGAACATCAAGATTATTATTTAGAAAATTTTATTTCTTTTTTCCTGAATATATATATATATATATAAGTATGACGGGAAGATTTTATGGTGCTCAAAAAATAATTAATGTTATTTGATTTACTTTGAAGAAAAAGAAAGAATATAAAATTTATGATTTATCAAAAGTGATAAAAATATCTCCATCTAAATTTTTTTTATCCTAGTTATATCTTTCTATTTTTTTTTAAAGTTGATCATGATTAGTAACTAATAGGGGTGTTCAAAAAAACCGATTAACCGATTAAACCGAAAAAACCGAGAAAATATTAACCGAAAAAACCGAACCGATAGAAAAAACCGAATAAACCGATTAAAAAATAAAAAAAACCACCCGGTCCGGTTTGGTTCCGGTTTAAAAAGGCTTAAACCGATTGAACCGGACCAAACCGAACCGGTTTAACTAAATTAAAAAAAAATAAAAGAAAACATCCTAAACCTAAATAATAAATACCCCCTCCCCACTTTTCCAGCCGCCCCTCCTTCCCTTTCCCTTTCCCTTTCCCTTTCCCTTTTCCCCCTTCCCTTTCCACCCACCCCTCCCTCCCTCTCTCCCTCTTCTGTGCTCTTTTCTCTCATATTTGTTGCCTTTCTACTCTTTGCTTTACTTTATGGCAGAAAACTTGGATAAGCTTGTTTCTGGTTTTATTAACATGCAATTGTGCTAGCGAGGTCCCAGTAGTTTGCGGGATGCTATTGGAATTTTTGTTAACATGTAGTTGTGCTAACTTTTTTTTTAGTTTAACGTGGGTGTCCGGGCCAGCTTGCGCGCACCTCGACTAATCCCACGGGCCCTGAAGTTAACGACCATGTAAGCCTCCAGTGGCCATCATATGAGCAACCACATGGCTCGAACCTGAGACCACAGAGGGAGCAAACCTCTTGGTCTCAAGCTCTTACCACTGGGCCACCACCTAGATGGTTATAGTTGTGCTAACTTTGATAGATCCAGCGATTGTGTTTTGGCTAAGAGAGATCTTTCAGATCTCAACCGAAGGGCTCGGATTCAAAGTTTTCAACAAGGATTTTTCTGAATGTTATTCAGCCAAGTTTGTCCAGTGATTGGCCAAGTTTTCTCTTATTTAATTGGTTTCGGTTTTTCTCTTTTTTAAGGCTAAAAAACCAACCCGAACAGAACAAAACTGGTTCGGTTTAAACCGGTTCTCAGTTCGGTTCGGGTTATATTAACAAGGAATAACATTTTCCGGTTCGGTTGAATTTTTATGTTAAAACCGGATCGAACCGGATCATGAACACCCCTAGTAACTAATAGGAAGCTACTAGTTAGTTTTAAACCACCATAAAATTACTCTATGTATAATTTGGGAGCTCGTTCTTTAAATTGTTTGAAAAGAAAAACTTTAGTCTCGATTGAGCATGAAAATATCTTATAATAAAATAGAAAAATATTAAATCTTTGATAAGACATCTCGGTTTACACAATTACATATACTAAAAGGCTTTGACGTTTCATTGTAGTAGTAAACAGTGAAATGTCTTAGCCTTTTACAATTTGGTTCTCAAAGTCTTTTTTAATAATTTCATCATTCAATGTTAGATTTAATAAATATTGAACTTTATAGTTTGTTTCGATTTACTTTTTATAGAGTCATCTAGTATTATGACCCGAGTTTAGTAGTTTAACCCGGGTTAATTTGGGTTATTTTGTTGTTATTTTTTTAATTGATTATTTTTTCTTAACTTCATCCTTCAATATTGATTTAATTGAGAATTTGGCTTCATATTTTTTTTTATTTCTTATGGGGTTATCACGGTTTCATGACCTGAGTTGATTAAGAATTTGACTCCATACTTATGGCAAGTTAACCTGGGTTGACTTAGGATATATTTTTTTAATTGATTTTTTTTCTATTTAATCCTTCAATATATATTAGGTTGATTGAGAATTGTGCTTCATATTTATTTTTTATTTGTTTTTATGAAGTTATCACGGTTTCATGACCCATGTCAAAGGTTAGCTTGGTTGCCTCGAGTTTTTTTTTTTCTCAATTTCATCATTTAATATTGAGTTGATTGTGAATTAGGCTTCATAATTTATTTTGGTTTGCTTTATATGAAGTTATTTTTGCCTAATGACTCGAGACATGGATTTGGTTGGTTATTTCGAGTTGACTCAGGTGGTTTTTTCATGTCCTTTTTTTAATTGATTTTTTTAATGTCATTCTTTAACATTGGGTTGATTGAGAATTGATCTTCATAATTTGTTTTAATTTTATTTCTATATTGTTATCTCGGTCTCATAAGTAAGGTCTGACAGGTTAACCCGGGTTGACTTTACTCATTTTTCTAATTGAATTTTATTTTCAATGTCATCCTTCAATATTGGGTTGGCTGAGAATTGAGCTTAATAAATTTGTTTTTTAATTTTCTTTCTACAAGATTATCAGGATCTTATGACCTGAGTTGGACATTTGATAGGTTAACCTGAGTTCATCTAAGTCAATCCGAGTAAACCCAAGTAGATCCAATATGTTGTTGTCTCAATATTTTAAAAAATATTGTCTTGATTTTTTTAGTCAAACTACATTTCTAAAGCGTGACACGGTCAACCTCCAATCTTCTACCTCGACCGATCGACCAGTTGGATCCAGTTGTATTAATCGATCAACTGTTTCACACAAAAATCATAATTTTATGAAGTTTTTATTCTAAATATATTTTATGAGTCAAATATACATCTTTGTCCAACTTGTTAACTCAAAAATAAACTTCAATTAAAATCGCAAAAGTTATTGTTTATACAGTAATGGGTGATTCTAAGCAGTTAAATGTAAGTCTACTATAACTAAATGAGGATTTGCCACAAACAGATTACGTGAATAGCCTAGCAGATGTATTTATGGACTTGTAGGATAGATCTAAACCCAAGAGGAGGTCTGGTCGTGTTAGACCAGAATAATAATTTAAAAGGGTCAAAACTTTTGATCCAACCGTTGAATTGTGCTCAAATGTTTACAGGAGTTTTCAAATATCATTTTCCTTACAATAGCTACTACATCGCAACGCGAACCATTGAATCTTTAAATATTAAAAATCTCGCTGACACACCCTGATTTTGGCAGTTTTAAAATTTTTCGTATTATTTTCAGAACCGTTCGACCAATTAAGTAAAAACTGGAATAGTATAAAGCGCTGACAACTATCTTGTCACACTTAAAAATAAAAATATTTAATAAATATTATGTTTTTAAAACTCAATATAATTAAATTGTGTTATCTAGTCAAATCTTGCTTACACATGTCAATTCTTGTGCTAAACGGCCAATTTATCTTAAAAAAGCTGGGAGAGTAAAAATAAACGACGCCTGAGAGATTCGAACTCTCGCGGGGAAACCCCATGTACTTAGCAGGCACACGCCTTAACCACTCGGCCAAAGCGTCGTTACACCTTTCATGCACTTTTAATTTGGTATTACTTGTTTATCTCCTTGGGTTCCATCCCATCCGCTAAAGGTGTATATTCACCAGGATTCAATAGCCTGTTTCAATACTCGGCTGCTCATGCGGCAGTTTTCCAAAACAAAAGGAAAGAGCATGATTAGTCCCTTATGCAATTTCTTATTTTCTTTCTCTCATCGCCATAAGTATTATTGGATTTGATATCCGTAATTTTCCCATAAGTGTAGACAATCACATACCACCGAAGTGCACTTGAATGGATTTAGTTACTATTTGTTTTTTTTTGTGTTTTAAAAATATTTTAAAAATATTTTATTTTTATTTTATTTTTTTTGCTTTAAATTAATATTTTTTAGTGTTTTTAAATCATTTTAATACGCTAATTTTAAAAATGATTTTAAAAAATAAAAAATATTATTTTGATACATTTATAAGTGAAAAGCAACCGTAACCACACTTCCAAAAAGATCTAGGTATTCAACTTGCCTTACAACCTACAATATGTTTAATGAAATAAATCACAAAATATATTAACAGATAAATTAAAAAAAAGTTGTTAATACAAATTAAATAATAAAATAAATATCAAATATTTTTTTAAGAGCAAAATATATATGATTATACAAATATTTAACCCGACTTTTCTTAATGAATCTTTTTATCTTAAAAGTTACTAGATTATTAGCTCGCGCTACGCTGAGGATCAAATTATTTTTTTCAATGTAATAAAACATTTAGGCATTGTTAATGCTTTTTCTAGTAGAAAAAAAATTAAATTGTGTGCGGACTGATACGATGTGGCTCGGTTGTCTTAGCAAGTCTAAAAACAATTTAAATGACCGGTGAAAATATAATTTGATTTAAAATAAATATTTAAAATAATTTTTTTATATAAATAAGTTATGATTTGATTAGACTGAATGATAAAATATAAAAAAATATTATTTTACCTCTGAGTTTGTGCTCAACCTTTGATTTTTGAAAGGCAAAATTATAATTATTAATGTGGATTGTATATGCCGCAGCTCCTTAGAGTTTTTTTTTTTAATCCATCAAATTCAATAGTAATTTAAAAAAAAAACCTATTTTTTTTTAATAAAAAACTATCCTTATAATAATAATAAAAAAAAAAACAAACTCACGACTCATTCCCACATAACTTTTAAATGTATCCTTGAATAATTATTTTGATCTCAATATATTTTCCGGCCTCAAAAGTAAATTTGGTAGTTATCCCTTGACGTCGATAATATAGATAAACTGTGGATACACACACATGTGTGTAGCAATTCGTTTCTTCCCAAGACAAAAAAAAGAAGAAGTTAAGTTCTATACTCTATGTAGATGCAAATATAAGTTTTTTTTTTCCTGTAATTTCAAAATAATAAATTTAAAATTAATACCTCATTAAAATATGACTATTTTGTGTCAAACAATTCTACTATAACAAATTAATACTATTAGTTTAAATCATATAATAAAACAAGGCTTAACATCTCATTAATAATTGAGTCATTTTTTAATTTAATAATTCATAATTAGTTTATTTCACCTTAAAAAGCTTTATAATTTTTATTTTCAAATAACATAAACCATACAAATATTTGGATAATATGTAGTAACGTGTAAGAAAAATATTATATGAAAAACAAGTTTCAAGAAAGAAATTAAAATATAAAAAATCCCAGTCGCCCTCTGAAATTATTAGAAAGAGCAAATAAATTCACCACCTCCTCACGCTCCCCTTTTCGCCATTCCACTATTTCTCTCTCTTTACCTTTTTTTTTTTTTAAAAAAAAAAACCCTCTTCAACTCGATCTCCTTAGTCCGGAGCCCAAACCCAGATGGACACGGACGTGACGATGGTTCCGGCAGGCGAGGCAAGCTCCTCTTCCTCAAGGAAACCGAAGCGATTCGAAATTAAGAAGTGGAATGCTGTTGCTCTTTGGGCTTGGGGTCTGTCTCTTTCCTTGTACTTCCTCTCTTTTTCTAACCCTTAAATTTTGAATTTTTTTTTCTTTTATGTTAATTATTTGATGGGTTTGCAGATATTGTGGTGGATAACTGCGCTATTTGTAGAAACCATATCATGGATCTTTGTAAGTCATGGCTTTCTTTCTTTCAAGATTCCAAGACTTTTCTTTTTTCTGTTTATTTATTGATTACATCGTATGTATTTGTGTAGGCATTGAGTGCCAAGCAAATCAAGCTAGTGCTACAAGCGAGGAGTGCACTGTTGCCTGGGGTATTTGTTCTTCTTTCTTGAATTTAGGGTTTTCTCTGTGATGGGCACTTTGTTTTGAGCTTGACTGCATGTACTGCTACCCTTGTGTCACCTCTGTTATTTGAATTAGACAAGGACTTAATGTGATGGGTAAGGGTTTTCTTAATGTGTTGGGTTTGGGTAAGGGTTTTCTCTTTGATGGGCACTTTGTTTTGAGCTTCACTGCATGTACTGGTACCCTTTTGTCACCGCTGTTATTTGAATTAGACAAGGACTTAATGTGATAGGATCTTGTAATTGTTGGTAGCAGTGTTTGTTAGATTAGTGTGGCTGTGTTTCCCTTGCTCAGTATGGTTTAAATTTTTTTTTCTGTAGCTCTATGTATTTTCTTTGATGAGAAATACAGAAATAGAAGGGTGAATAAGTCTGTGTGCAGAAACTAATGCCCACTACGAGCTTGCAATGGTTGTATGTTAGGATGGTTAGCTGAAAGTCCCAAAGCCGATGATGTCCGCAGTTAGGTGTCGATAACTGACATTACATCTGTTTCAAGGAGTTGGCTTTTTTGTGAGTACGGGGAATTCATTCCCTTAATAATTAAAGTTCCATTATAAGATGATTTCACCTGAACATGATGCTATTGACTCAGAACATTCGCTTATTCTAATTATCCTGATTGCTGCAATTGACTTCGGCTTTTAATTTTTTTCAACGTTCTTCCTTGATATAGCATGTGTGGATTGATAGTCTGATCTTGGACATGTGTTGCTAGTTGGAGCACCACAGGTTGCAACCCTGTTGGTCTATTAATAAGTAAACTATCAAACTTTATCTTTTTTATGAATTATGAGCGCATGATAAGCTAATTATGCCCAAGTGTCAGAATTTAGTTTTCACTTTTTTAGTACATTGATAAGTGCTTCCCTTGCGAGCCTTGTGTGCCTTGTCAGTGTTGTGCTGTTGCTATTGATCAACTTGGTTGAAGTCACCATTTTCAGTTTTCAAGATGGCAATTTAGGAGAAAAATCTTGGTCTTGTATTTCTGCTTCTTTTTTCTTTTTCTTTTTAAATGATAGGGGACTTACACTGATCATGGCATTGTTTGGTAATCCATAATAATAGTGAGGGTCATGGGAGATCATGATTTTGTTTAATTTTAGCTCTCAATGATACAAGTTAGAAATGGTGGGTCAAGATGCTGGTTTTGTTGCTGCCCTTCTCTTATTCTTCTGTCTATTGGTTATGACTGTTTATTTTTTAGTATGTAAACCATGATTCCCTAGATAACTTCTTTTTCACGTGAACATCTAGCTTTGTTACTGGAAATAAGCATGGCACCTGATCTAGGTCTCTTGTTTTGATAGCTAATCATATCAAACTTCTAACTGTATTGTTTTATTAATGATTATGCGGGTTGATGTGAAGCTTCAACGGTGTTGCTTATATGATCAATTCTGATGTGTTACTTTGGTTTATCCTGTAGGTTTGTGTTTTATTTGTTTTATCAATCTGCTTACATGTGCTAAGAGACTTGGTTTGTTATCACAGGTGTGTGCAACCATGCCTTCCACTTCCACTGTATCAGCCGGTGGCTCAAAACCCGCCAAGTGTGTCCTCTCGGTACGTGGTAGAGAATGCATATGATTTCTTTGATTTATTTAGTATATCCTCAAACACCTGAGCATTTACTTGTCTCTCACTTGTGCAGATAATAGCGAGTGGGAGTTTCAGAAGTATGGCCACTAAAGTTGATGAAGCAAGCAGAACGGCTGGATGGACTTCCTGTAGACCAGCACCTGGAAATAAAAGAACCTGCGGACAAAAACGTGTTTCTACTGACTTGACATTATATAAGATTATTAAAAGCAGCATATTGGATCATTATTGTATTTGTATGCTAAAGTTTTTTTTCAAGTCATTGGCCCCGATTTATGGGATGGGATGTTGCACAGTACGCTCTACTGTTTGTGTGATCAAATTTATGTCATGATCAGGGTTTGTAATTGTGCAATCTCAGAGTGGAGATTTGATTTCTTGAAATGCTGAAACCCACTTTCAAATTGCGTAGCTGCAGATTGATTTCATATCATAGGTCATGTTTATTGGAGCTGTTAGCTTCTATTTCAGGTTGAAAGGTACTGTTGCGCATGCCTTCAGGTCTTGGCCATGCAAGTAGCACCAAATCAACCTTTGAACTGCGGGTTGATTATTCTTAGGGCCTGTTGTTTTTATGAAATTTTTTTAAAATTAATTTTTTTAAGTTTTTCTGATTATTTTAATGTGATGATGTTAAAAATTATTTGTAAAAAGTTAAAAAATATATTAAAATAATATTTTTTATTTTTTTAAAATTATTTTTTGATATCAACACATGATCTGAAAATATATAAAATAAAAATATTAATTTAAAATAATTTTTTTTTCAAAAACAAACATATATTTGTACGGTATTGAAGCATGTTCAAATTGATCAATATCTGATTTACCTTGAGAAGCATTGAAGTAAATGGAGTGTTAGATGAATGTTGGCCTAATGAGAAAAATGTTGACCTTTTAGCTCTGCTCTACTGATTAGGTTTTTGCCTCGCTCGTGGATTCCTATGGAGCAAATAGAGAGGAAAAGAACTCAAATTACGTAAGAAAAAGGGGTAAAAAGATGTTAAACGACGCCTGAGAGATTCGAACTCTCGCGGGGAAACCCCATGTACTTAGCAGGCACACGCCTTAACCACTCGGCCAAAGCGTCGTTACACTTTTCATGCAATTTTACTTTGATCTTATTTGTTATTATCCTTAGGCTCCAGCCCATCCACTAACCTCTCTTTTTCATACCGTGAAGGTCTTCCTAAAGCTCTATGTCCGGTTGCATTGATTATCCTGTTTCAATACCTGGCTGTTCTTTCAACAATTTGCTTAAAAAATTAAAAAAATAGCTCGAATACTTTCTTTTCTTGTGCAGTTTCTTCCTCTCATCATCACCTACTTATTGGGAGCATGTAATTTTTCCATGAGGTGTAGACAAACTCTTGAGGTGCACTTGAATTCGATGTGTGTATTTTCCCACAAGATGATATCACTTGAATCTTGAGAAGACCATGAAGATGGAGATGCTCACTTGCATGGTTAACACAGACACTAGCTGTTCACTTGCTCGCCGTCTTTTCTGTTGTAATCCATTAAAGCTTCATTTCTCCCCTAAATTTACGTAGCTTATGCTGGTTTCTTATGAATCTATGGACGTACAACTTATATAGCGGATGAAGAAGAAGAAGAAGAAACATCAAAAGAAATGGAGAAAATCTATTGATTACAATAGTAGAAGCAATTAAAGCATTATTTCATCCAATTCACCATGGAAAGCATCAGTACATTATAAACAAGGAAAAAAAATGCCTTTCTTCAAATACATTAACCTTAACCCGTTCCTAGATCAACCATTGCACAATCTCCAATTTGAAATCTCGTTGAAATGAAAAGCTAAATCATCATCACCACATAATTTGTACACAAGAGGCTGCCAATGCCCCAAGTTTGAAACTATTCCAGATACTTCTCCAATATCCAGTGCTTAAATGGATTCCCTGGATGATCCTTGACGCCACTTGACAGCAATTGGACTTCTTACTCTATGAATCCCATTGCTCCACTCGATCGATCCAAATGTTGCCGAGTTAATGCTAGACCAACCCGAGCTAACACTGGAGAAGGTAATATCATAAGACACGGTCTTATTCTCTGCATTAAACACGAGCTTACTTGGGGATACCTTGATGTCAACATTTGCAGGAGCATTCACTTCAACCTCATAAACTGCATCAAGAGAATTCCCAACATTTTTCACCGTCCTCCTATAAGTAACCTCATCACTATTGGACTGGAAAACAACAGAGAATGATGGATAGTTGAGATTGCCTGGACTGCCCTCTTTACCACTGCATATGTCCGAACTAGGAGGCTCTCTGACAAAAACCGCAATTCGCTTAGAATCATACCCGATTGCACAAAGGAATGCAATATAGTCACTTGTGTCCATATCATACACCAGTCCGGGATTTAGAGCACTATTAGGATCAACATGACCAGCTCCATGAATGAAGGGTGTTGATTCTTCACTACTAGCAAGATCCTTGATATTCTTGCCAGAATTGTCTAAATTATGAGCGGTGGTCACCAAAGAAGATTTTATAGCAGCTGGGGACCAATCCGGGTATGCTTTTCGAAGCAGAGCAACAATTCCACTAACATGAGGACAAGACATCGAGGTACCTGATATTATGTTGAACTCAACCCTTCTAGGATCAATTTCCAAATCTGTTGGTCCAACGAATCCAGTCCAACCAGCCAAGATGTTAACACCAGGAGCAATGACATCTGGCTTCAGAATCTCTGGTGTCAAGTAATTCGGACCACGACTCGAAAAGGCTGCAACCTTAGGAGCTGAAGGTGAAGTCCCAATTATCGTTCCACGGAAATTAATTGTTGCAGTTGGATACTGACTCAATTTGACATATTCTCTAATCTTATCGGCAGCAATTTCACCGACCTCAGTAGCAGGCAGAAGATGAGAATCAGCAATCAGCTCCTCGCCACTATCTGCTGTGTTTGCCAATATCATTCCAAGCCCACCAGCAAGCTTCACTGCAGCTCCTTTCTCCACTCTTGCATTCCCTCCGCGATCGCATACCACAATCTTCCCCTGGACTTTTGATGGACTTATACTCCCCATATAGCAATACCTATTCCCAACATCACCAGCATACACCAAAGGAAGCTTGAAATCAACAAGTGGATCGCCAGAGTACAGCGAAACCCCACCGAAAACCCATCCATTGCCCAAGACTACATCGGCAGGAAACTCTCTATCAATTGTTGAAGCACCGACAGTAAGAATCCATGGAGCAATATTAACAGCAGTATATGGATCTGGTCCTGAGTTCCCAGCAGAGCAAGACACAACAATTCCATGTTGTGATGCACTAAATGCCCCGATGGCAATCGAATCATGATCATATTGAGGAGCATGACCAGTAGCACCAACAGATAAAGAAATCACATGGACTCCATCATAGATAGCCTGATCCATTGCAGCAAGAATATCAGAGTCATAACAACCTGAACTCCAACAAATCTTGTAAGCAGCAATTCTTGCTTTTGAGGCCATACCACGAGCTTCTCCACTCGCGTACTCGAAAAGGCTCGCGTTATGGACCGAAGATCCAGCTGCAGTTGTTGATGTGTGGGTGCCATGACCTTCAGTATCTCTTGGAGATGCAGATTCTTTTGATTCATCAATATGTCTCCCTTTATGACTTATATAGCCCTTGTTAAAAGCTCTAGCACCAATAAGTTTCTTGTTGCAAGAAGAGGCTGGAAAGTCAGGTCCTGTCTCACAGATCCCTTTCCAGTTGGCAGGAACATCAGACAGACCGGAATCCGATAAACTCCGGTGCTCAGGCCATATTCCAGTGTCAAGAACTCCAATGATCACACCATCACCATAACCAGAATTTTCCCAAAGACCAGAACTTTCTGACAAGCCCAAGAAAGCAGGGGTGTGCGTGGTGTGAAGCTGGCGAATTTGATCGGGAATGACTGAAAGAATACCCGGAACACGGCGGAGCTTTTCCACCTGGGTGGTTGTGAGTTGGGCTGAAAAACCGCGGATAGCATGGTTATAGTTGTAGAGGAGCTTGGCAGGGTGAGGTGAAGGAGGGAGGGAATGAATGATGGAGGTGTACCAATCATGGTGAGAAGAGAAAAGGGAGGGCTTGTGGGATCTTGACACGTGGATGATGAAGGTTTGTGGATGGTCTGATGATGATGATGATTGGGTTGGGAGGGTTAAGAGGAAGAAGAGGAGACAGTAAAGGAAGGGGAGAGGGGATATAGCCATGAGGTTTTTTCTGTATGTGCGTGTGGATGTTGGCTTACTGAGATATAGGATGGGCTGGGAATTTTCGTGTGATTTTTATTTTTGGATTCTTTGGATCCCCAACTGCCCATACAGTGATCTTTCTGCCTTTTCAATAACTGATGTAAACATTGTATCTTACCTCTAACACTACAAGAGGACGTAATGGCAGCACATGATTGGTAGTTGATTTTATTAGCAAGATGACAACAAGGCTTTTCGAATTTATTAAGTACTGATCCAATCCATTGGGATAACCTTACCATGTGCTACAAAAAATTACTTTTTTTAAAATAATAAAAAAAGAACAGAAAATAATTTGTGTTATTTACCTTCTGGTACAAAAATATTTATTTTTATTTTCACTCCATTTAAACACTTTTAAATCATATAAATGTTATCTTATAAGATATAAAAATATTAAATCTTTCAATTGTATTAATCATTCTATCAAGAGAGTTAATTACGATAGAAAATCATTCTTATAAATATTTGAGAGTTAGGTAAAAACTTGTGGTATTGGTGAGTTGATTTCACCAAAAAATAAATCTTGAAGAGGGTATGTTTTAAAGTGGGAAAAACTTGAAGAGGGCATATCTTCAAGTGAAAAAAAAAATCTTGGTGTGGATTATCAAGTAGCTATTGTACTCTTGAATTTAGACTACTGAAGGAATACAATATTGAAATACGATTTGGTACTTAAGGTGTGGATATAAGCTTGTCGAACCATGTTAAAAATAACTTTGCAAATTCTCTTCTTTATCTCTTTACTTTAAGCATTTTAATTATATTGTTGGTTATTGTGTTTCTTTGAATTAAGTTTTATTATTTTTTAAAATTAGTTAGTTGCCTCAATTTTAGAACAACAATTTTGTACATAAGAATTTTGTTTTTGGGGGATGGGGAACCATATAAAGATTCTTATAGGACAAGAAGATTTCACATAGAGGCATGAAGATTCTTCTAGAAGATATTGATGATTTCGTGTGGAGACATGAAGGTTTTTCTTAGAAGCATAGATTTTATAAGAAAACTTTCCTAGACAACGATAGACATAGGCAATCTTAATCATAAAGATATCACTGCTTTTATTTATATAAAAAAGTTAAAAATATTTTATTGATAATATATTTTCAATTGATTTTAATATCATGCACGAGAGAAAATTCTTCATTTTCATGTCTTAGAAATGTAGGTGTTGGTCGAGATGTGTGCATTTAGCATATGCCTTTTAACCTCGAATGTGATTGTGTTTAGTAACTTGGGGAAGGCAAATTGACTGAGATCTCTTGGGTGAACAAGGATTTATTGAAGATTGGTCACACTCATCCTTATATTTCTAAAAGTGTGGATGTGCTTATCTTACAACACTCATTTTATCTATACTAACAAGGTTGTCCATTACTTGTTTGACCTTTATAAAGGTTTTGTCTAGGAGAATATACAACTTTTCTCATATAGAAGACTTATAAACCCCATTAATCAAGGCCTTTATAACCATTATTTCAAGTGAGCCTTATAGCTTGAGCATTTTTTTGTTAAATATTTTTAGACATTTCTTTATGAATTTCTTATCTCTTTGTGTGATAATAAATAGTTCAGTGAATGCTTTCTTAGATAGGATGCTCATACTAAAGTGAGTTATGAGTTTCACATTGAGATTTCTAAAGCCAATAATGGATTTAGGATCCAAGTTATGGTACCATATCTAGGCTGACCAACAAAATATGATCGAGAGGATTTTTTACATGGCATCTTTATCTTTTATGATGAGCTCTAAGTTGTTATGCATGTTTTGCAAAGAAAAAATTTTTTTGTCTTTAAATCCCTACATAACTGTCTTGGTTTATTTTTATGGTAATAAAATCATTAGGGATGCGAGTATCCAACACTAATATATTTATTGGAGAACCACTCTAGCGGTAAGCGATGTACACTTTTATATTATAAATCATTATAATTGTGGAATGAGCTTCCTTCTAAACTTTTTTTTTTGTATAGACTTTTACGAGAAATCTCTAATAAAAAGAGGTGACAACAATGATGAATGTATGTTGGTTTGTCTTTGGGCTGGGCTTTATATTATTTGTAGTATCTAGTTGGAGAATGATTATCATGATAGTGGGAATAACTTTTGTATAGGATATGAGGGATGATAATACTCTTTTTTCTCTCTTGCATATCATTTTGACCTATTTATTTCTCGAACTAGATTTTTCTATATGTATTGAGTGTGCAAGTGGTGGAGCCACATGTGGAAAAGGAGGCAAGGCCTTGAGATGCTCTTGAGTGACTAGTAGAGCCTTTGTGAGTATCCTCACATTCTGTGTTAGTTATTATAGATTTAAGGAATTTGATGTACCTACAATGAGGAGGTATGTCACCCTCTCATATCTTGAAGTTTCTGTTTGTCAACTATAGAAAGAACTAGGAAAGAAAAGTAATTGAACTGTCTTTTGTTTAAGTCCCTATAGACAACCCTACTAATAAAGTAAAATAAAACTTCCAATAATCTTAGGCTTTCCTTGGCTGTTTAATTGACTTTAAAATATATTTTTTTTGAATAAAAACTTAGTTGGTGGTTCATGATGTCCTACAAAACAAGTATCTTATATAGGTTAATGAAACCTTTGATATTTAAGTAGTATGATGTAAGAGGAATAAAATGTGTAAAAGAAAAAGATAAAATGCAGGAAAATATTCTTCTCAGTATAGTTGCGAGTAAAAATGTTCATGGTATGTATTTGGTGATTCATGAGTAATTATACACACACAAATCACATGAATTTGCTTGGTATGAAATATGGTTGTAGGTATACTTCATGTCATACTCATAGGGATAATCTTATAGAATAATTACCTTCATTATGGGCTAGGTTTGCAACCTATTTTTCAACTGTATTAGGCTTAATTTTGAGCCTATGATTCTTTTTCATTGGGCTCGGTTTCTAGCTCATTTTTATTTGATTTTAGACTCAATTTTTAATCTTTTTTTTATTTTGGTTTATGTTTTGGAGTCAATTTTTTTTTTTTTTTTTGGTTTCAAATCCAAATCCTTCTTTGATTTTAGCTTTGGTTTCAGAGCCTACACCAATTCCAATCAATTGAGATTTAGGTAGCATTTTGTATTGTGATAGCGATTATTTTTTTCTTGAAAATGCATTAAAATAATATTTTTTTTATTTTTTAAAAATTGATTTTTGACATTAGCAAATTAAAACGATCTAAAAACATAAAAAAATTATTTGAAGCAAAAACAATTTTATTTTTTTATGAAACGTCATTTGGGTCGTGTTCCCAAATGGCGAACTTGTACAATACTGAATCAACATAGACTTGGATTATTGAATGCACGCCACTGGTTTAAATCATTTTATTTTGTAAATCCTAGCATATGTGGAACTACAAAACAATTGTTTCAATAAGCTTTGTATGGATCAAGTTAGCTTTTTAATTTTCCTATCCCATAATCGCTTTTGGATCAGTTGGATTTGAATTAGATTGAATATTGTATTATTCAATTGAGGATTGAGCATTTTATTAGGACTGTATTGTATTTAGACTGATTATTTATAATCTAGGTGACAATTGGATATATTCCATATTTTAAAATCTAGGTGACAATTGGATCTACATCGTACTTGGCATTGAATTGATTTTTTATAATGTTTTATTATATTTATATATAATAAGAATTATTGTATTTCACAAGATATAATCTTTTTTTATTTTAACAACACACATGAAAAAATAAAATAAAAATTATTATTTAATTACTCTAGTACAAGGCAAAACTATAGTTGTTTATTCTAATGAATTAATTAAAAAAACCTAGTGATTCAAGGTCAAGCTATTGATTTTATTTGTATATAACATATTTATTATTAATAAAAACTTTCTTTGTCTTTAATATTCATTTATATTTGATTAATGAATTTAATGTTTAATTAACGAGTCTAGAGTAAAGATGAAGTTCATGGGACAAAAATGCTTTGCAAATGAAATTATAAAGTAGTTATAATTATAATATTTCTATTGCATCAGAAAATTATTCCTAAATGATTATGGTCAATGTTTTATTAAGACTGGATATTAATTAGAGTTGTTAATATCGATACATATTATGTTCCTTCCATTATGAAAGGAAATAATTGTTCTCATAAATTGAGGTGTGATGAATACTTTTAACGAATATATAGGTGCTTGTCAGATGAAATATATAATGAACTAACCTGTAAGAGAATTTCATATAAAGAGATCACATATATCTATAGAAAGACTCCCATGATAGTTGTGTAAGTGATTCTTAGACTCAAGATCACTAAATTATCTTATACATGGAGTATTATGCAAATCTAGCACTTCTGAAACCAACCCTCTCCCACTTGAGCAACAACAGGTACCATAACACCTTCATCAGATGTTAGTGAAGAAACAACCCTATCCAAAAAAACAGAAGAAGTCCACACTCCCTTCATAATATGTACTCAAATTCCAAAAACAATCATTATGTTATATATTCCCTGTTATTCAAACCGAACCCCATTCATTATAGATTTAACTCTAATAAAAAAAAAAAAAACAAAATAACTTGGTGATTGCAATGCCACAATAAATAACCCTGAATGCATCATTAACCTCTCATGCATTTGTGCTTGCATTCGTGCTTAACAAATATACAACATTTAAAAAGATTATAAATCCAAAGCTACTTTACAATTGTTAATTTATAGTTCACATTAAACACCATTCATATCTTTTATTATAATACATTTAAAATGCAAGTTACTGCTTGACAAAGTTCGCTTATTGTTATTATACTTACCTTCTAGTTTAGGTTCTATACCTATGAAACCAACAATCCCTCTCGCTTTTTGTAAGAACACAAGTCGACCAAACTCAATCTTTAAAGACTTTTCATTCATTTTGAATTTTGGTGGGATTTGTAAAAGAATGATCATTAAAAGAAGGAGAAATGAAATGTAATTTACCAATTAGATGTAGAACTTTTTCAATAAACCTAATTTATTTTAATTACTCGTCTCTCACCACTTGAAACACTTTTGGGCTCTGGATCTCACACGAACATTGAAAAGAAGAAGAATAAATTCATGATGTATTGAATATAGTTAAGAACATGTTAAACATCATAGCCGATTCAATGCCAAGAAGCTCTTGGAATTGTACATGGGAGAAGGTATCATTGAACTATTTATGTTAACAATCCTAACTAAAAAAATAATGACAAAAAATCATAGCATTGTGGTTTTCTTTTCTACATTTGCTTATAAAAATGACATAAGAAACAAAACATAGAAGTTTTTTTAATAAAACTAATTGGGGTGGTGAATTCATTGTGCACCTATACTTAGTGTACTGTGAACGAGAATAGTATAATGATTATTTTGACCTTAAAAAAAAACTCATTTGCTTGGCTTCACGGGGTAATATTATAATTGTATAAGGACCAATCGGTCATTGTAATATTTATTGAGAACAAAGAAGTCTTTTTACTTTGTAATTACATAGTGTAATAACTTGAATACCCTTGAAATCAAAATAAAACAACCTTTGTTAGAGAGGCGAGTTCATCTTTTAGAAATGCATAATCAATTTACTTAGTTACCTCTTCAATCAGAAATTTTTAAACTTAGATATATGAGCTTATTCATCTTTTCAATGTGGTTATTTTGAGTTTATGGGAATGGGCAATTTTATATTTTATATTTTAAAATTAGTAATTAATATTTTATATATAAATGTACAATGCATTTACTTGGTTACCCCTATAGTCAGAAATTTTTATGCTTGGGTTTAATGTCTTATTTGTCTTTTCATTGTGGTATTTTTGTAATTATAGGGTCCAGATAGGGGGAATTTCATATTTTAAAAATAATATTTAATGTTTTTAAAAGAAAAGTTGTTGGCGCTACCTGTTAACGTTTAAGATCGCTTTATGCACTTCAAGTGGTGCGTGCAATGGTGTTGTGAGGTGAAAATTCAACAATCATAACAGCGTTCAAAAGCTTATGGAGTCATTGTTCAGATGAGGTGGTCCATATAGCAGTTTGGCTCCGGTGACTTTTTCTTTCTTTCTTTCTTTTTTCTCTTTCTTCGTCTCGAAAAATGCACTGCTTAATCAGAAATCCATATTGTCCTTTTTTTTATATGTGACTTAGTCCTTTTTTGTATGATTTTCATCTTGATTCCTTTTGTAAACTTTAAATTTGTTTTTGACTTCACCCTTGATAGAAATTTTAATTTTTCTCTTATTTTGTTTTGGTTTTAGATTTGTTCATCTTTCTTTTGATTTTGAGTTTTTGTTTTGATTTTTTTTGTAAAATGTTTGGATATTTTTAATTTCACCCTTGAATCAATGAATGTTATTTGTCCTTTTATTTTTTTGTTTAGAGTTTTTGTCCTCATTCTTTTTTTTTTTTTGGGGCCTTTTGTTAGCTGGATTTTTTTTCCAATTTTGTTTTCTAATATTGAAATGTTATTTTTCCTCTTATTTTATTTTAATTTCAGATTTGACCATCTCTCTTTTAATTTTGGGTTTTTATTTTGATTTCTTTTGTAAAATGTTTGGTTTTTTTTTTAACTTCACCCTTAAATCAATCAATGTTATTTCCCCTCTTATTTTTTTGTTTGATATTTTGTTCTCATTCTTTTATATTACTATTTTGTTTTTGTTCTGAGAGATTTGTTTTTCAATTTCATCCTCTAACGTTGAGTTAGTTAAGAATTGAGGGTCGTAATTTTATCTGGTTGGGTTACACCAGGCTTACGACCAAGGTAACATGATTGAAAGGTTAACCCGGGTAATATTGCCCTTTTTTAAAAATTGATTTTCTTTTCTAATTTTATTCTTCGACATTTTAAATTCTATCTTTTAATCCAATATCTTTAAAAATTATCATGGGCTCATGCATGAGTTGCATGTTAACAAGCACATTAAAGTTCATTTGGATCATTTCTTCCCTTTTTATTTTCAAATTTCTGTGTATCCCTCCTAGTTAGATTGAAATGTATCAACATCAATTTTTTTTTTTAGCAAACATTTTTTTTTTAATATGATCACTCTTTTTTTTTCTTAGTTTGATATATATAGTATTAATGTGCATGCAAATTCACCCGGACACCCATATTAATTAAAAAAAAATTAATCCTGTTACCATGTGAAATGTAAGCCCTGAAAAGGGAGGTCATTCAAAATTTGACAGCAAGTGAGGGCAAGATTATACAGGCGCTATGATATAATTGCAATTTTACAAGTGAAATGTCGGGACAATAATAGTTTGAGGACTCTGCCCTTCCGAAAAGATAGCATCTGGTCAACTAACTGAATATCCCATGGAAATGGCCACCCTTACTGAAAGAAAAATCACATACAGAGCTATGAGGCCCATCCCTAAAATCTTGCTAGGGCGCATGTCGTTCTTAGGTAAGACAACAAGCGCCCAGATTAATCCTAACATGAGAAACCCCATTGTGTAAAACAAGCTACTGTCTTGAGGAACAACGTATATACCAGTGCTCTGTGACCAGGCTCCTAGCAGCATTGAGACACCTAAGCCAACAAGAGTGTTGAACATGGGACCTGCATAGCATCCGGACATTGCAATCTGTGCGCTGTCACCACCATTCACTGCCAATGCAACATTTGACACTAAATCCCCCATCGAGTTGCCCCATGCTAATACAGTTAATCCAAGGATTGATGGATTAATTCCTAGGACTAGGCCAAATGCAACTAACAGAACAACAAGCTCATTAGCTATCATGTAGAACCACACAATACTCATAAAAAATCCCCCTAATACCCAGGCAAGCAAGAACCTCTGAGGTGGATGATCAGAGTTTGTATGTTGATATGCAAGAACACCAAGCACACAACCAACTACAGTGCCAATAAAATACATTATGATTCTGCTTTCAGAACCCACATCATCTTGGCTACTCAACAAGAATGCCAGTAATAGAGGAGCCAAGGAAGCACTGGCTACAGCATATGGCTTTGACCATGTTTCCTCCTCAACTAATGGGATTGTTAACCGTCTGGGCACTACCAATGGCAACTCCATCATTGACAACAGCCTGGAACATGAAAATGAAGAACTGCGGATTTCCATGCCCTCATCAGTCCAGCCCCACGGAGGCCCTTCTTCATCCAGCAAATTGATCTTTGATGCGTGATTGGAATAAATGGCCACATTCGAAGCCCACATCCATGATGGCAGGGAAGAAGGTAGATGGGGCACGTCACTTTCAGTCTCAAGGTCAAGCAGAGAACTATAAATGTTTGTATCCTCTTCACCACTCGTTTGTGAAAATATACTTCCTCGCACAGGAATCAATGGTGTAACAGCATCCAATTTCAACCTCTGTGCATGTTTCCTCAACATCTCATTAGCAGCCACAGAAACTGCATACACCACATAAATCAAGACAAATGCAATAGCCGCTCCAACACTCACCTCACCAACCATCAAAATTATCAACAACGACATTAGTGTAAAAAGGAAGAAACAAATATCTCTAATGAAGCATCTCCTGTCAATCTGAACTTCCTTATCCGCAACACATAATGATACAGCCCCAACAACAATGCAAGTAACAAACACCGCACCACCCAGAACACTATTAAGTCCGACACCACCTGCATCCTTTCCGACAAAGGCAGCGATACTTGCAAACACATCTGGTGCTCCATTCCCAAGCGGAAGGAGTGCAACACCAGCAACTGTGGGTGACAATGTCAAAAGATTCGATAACCTCTCCAAGGAACAACAGAAGTAATCAGCAGCTGTATTCCCCAACAAATAAAACAAAGCAGCAAGCCAGATACCCAACACCACATAACCCAACATTCTAAAATCACCACAATCACAATACAAAAACTTGATATAATCAAAGAACCCACCCGACGAACAATCCGGGTTAGCTTTCAAGTACTCGCATTCATTAGCGTACCCATCATGATTAATCAGCCCACTACACAAAGCCTGATTCTTTAAGCTTGAGTCATTTTGATCACCAGTCACATTAGCCAAGCTCGATGAATTAGCATTGACTTCAATCATTTCCCGATGAATAATCGAATAACCCCTTGCCCCATCTCCAAAAACACCTCTTTGACTTGAAATTTTACCAACAAAAGGATTTCTAAGTATATCTACCCGGTTGTAAAATAAAAACAAAAAGATCAAAGTACAGAATCCATTGAAAACCCCTTTCAATTTGGGGTTCTTTGAACCATACAAGCTATCGAAGACTTTCATTTTAATCTCAAAGCAAAAAAAAAAAAAAAAAAAAGAAATAGAGAAAAGAAAAGAAACCCAGAGGGGAAATCAAGGCCTAAAGTTTCTTCCTCGTGTTTACGGAAAGGAAACCCTAGTTCTTAAGAAAAGTTAAGAACTTTGCCAGGTAATGAAATTGAAGAAAAATCTTGAGGACTTACCAATGAATTGGATAAAGTGTGAGCAAAAACAGAAGATTAGGAGGAGGGGGAGGATTAAATAGTGGTATAATGAAGTTGAGAGATAATTGATAAGAATTTTTGGTTTGGTTTTTTCGTTTGGGTCGGTCGGATTCAACCTCAACCAACGGGGAAGTCAGCAAACGCTTCACACACGCACGTGCAAGTACGGGAGTAAGATTCTGTTCCTGATTTTCTGACGACAATAATAGCTTGGACTTTCATTGATGCCGCCAAGCCTACTCACAAGCCACGAAACTTCGTGGGGGTTAGAACAATGGACATTAGCCCAACAGGACTCACTAGTTACTGGACAAGAGGCTCGTACTATTTTGCAGATCCACATGGTCTTTGGCGCCTTATTGATTCAGTTATTTCCAAATCTTGTATTATTATAGTTGTAGAAATCATTCAAATTATAAATAATTATATTCAATCTATTAATATTTATAAAAAAAATCTAGTATTTCTATGTGATGCATTAAAAATTATGCATGTATAGCTTTTGTTGTTTGACCTAAAAATTATGATATAAAAAATTATCTGATATAAGTTGTATTCTTGGATGATCTTCAAAGCCAATATTAATTAATGATCTCAAAAAAAAAAAAAAAAAAATATACATGGGTTAAGAAAAAGTTAAGATGGTACAAAATTAGCAAGCTTGTTATTTTTTTAAAAAACAGAAATGTTGAAATAGATGTTTTACTCCATTCCACCCTTCAAATTCCTTGCTACCTTTCAATATTTTTTTGTCTCATTTTTTTTTTCTAATTTAAAAAGAAAATCCTGGGAAAAGAGAGAACTTTTTTGTTTTAGAAAAAAACGAAAAAAATTATATATATATATATATATATATATATATATGGTTAAGGTTTGAAAAGGAGATGATAAATGAAATTGCAAAACCAATCTTATTAATAAATAAAAGATGTTTTAGCAAATAAAAATTGTTACCAATTGCATTTCTTGTGTCGCACTTGACATTGCAACTATCTTAAAAATTTTGGTAAAAATAATAGATATTTAACATTTTATTCTTAGAGGGTAAAAAGATATGGTTTAAGGAATTACCACCTAGTATTATGGTCACTAGAAACCTTAACTACTCAATAAAAATTATATGGTACGGGACTGATTACGCAAAAAGAAATATACTATCATCATTTTAGCGTTCTACCTAAGGTAGACTGTATTGCTGGTTTTGTCTTAAAGTGTTAAGGATTTGTTGTATTTTGCTTTTGATGGTCTGCTTATAATATTCATGACTCTAGTGTCATTTGAATATTCAACTACAAATACTTTCAACCCTAGCATTGGTAAATATTACTTTAAAAAATATTCATGACTTTGGCGTCAATGAATGTTAGAGTCCAGAATATTTTTCAATTCTAGTGTTCCAATTTATAATTTTGGCATTAGTGAACATTGAAAGTATTCTTAATTTTAACATTAGTGAATACAAATATTTCTGAATCTGGCGTCACTGAATAAACAAGTAAAACTTTGAATTGAAAGCAAAACATATTTTTTATATTTTTGCAATGAGGGAACCTTCTTTTTTTATTATTTTTTTTGGAGAAAAGAAAAAAAAACAGAAAAGACTAGTATATATTTTATACCAAATTCGCATTTCGCAGTGTCTACAATTCAATATTAGGTAAAGTCATAAAAAAACATGCAAGGAACCATAAATGAATTCAAAAGGGTACTCGAATTATTTTTTCAAAAATTTTCTGATATTTTAAAAGGCATATTTGACTTAAATATTAAAATAAAATAAAAAAAAAAGAAAAAGATAAGAGGCATGAGGTGTGCTTGCAAAACATACTCTTAACCTTAAAAAAAAAAACAAAATAGGCTGAATGAATCTTAGATCCAGGCCCACATCAGTCTCAACAGTTTTTTTTTTTTTTTATAGAAACTGGATCTAGCCTAATCGTACAAAATAAGCTTGATAGGTCTTAGATCAAGGCCCAATCCAGTGACCAAGCTAGAAACAATGTCACTGTGCAAGCATGCAGGAATTATAATTCACGCATGCACAGTGAGCAGTTAATTAAAATGCAAACGGGGGAAGAAGAGCTTACCTGGCACTGTTGCTGGAGACGAAGCTGGTTGGATTGACTTTACTTATGATTTTCTTCAATCTATATTTGTTTCACTTCTTTGTTCATTGCTGCCATGATTTTGCCAGTATTGCTTGCTTCTTCCAGTTGGGCTGCAAGACTATTAAGGAAACCTAAAAGGACACTAAGGGTCCTTGTGGTTTCTATTTATGAAAATCACAGGTTTGTGGCTCTAAAATGTAGAATTAGGTCCTTAAAATTTCTATTTCGTGACCCACTCGGTGCTTTATTCTTTCATTCAAGAACACCTTCAACTGTTAATAAGTTCAAAGCTTAAATATAATGGTCAACAATCACATTCGTATGCTTGATGAACAATATCCACATATCAATTTAACATCAATTAAAATTGATTTTGAACGAAGGGATGTAGGCTGTCATAAAACTGAAATATGTCATGGATTTAATTATCTATTTTGAAACCACATGGACTATATTATTAGCCTCGGTGATCGCGCTTTGTTATGGGGTTAAATTATATTTTTTTTTATTAAAAATAATGTTTAGGTATTATAAGCATGTTTTTTTTGGAAAACGTAGCAATTCGTAATTGACAGGTTAGCATGGTGCAAAGATTTTGAGGAATTGTCCAACAATATCGTTGTTTCTTGACACAGGGCTTCACAAACTTGGAAAAGGTTGAAATTTCTTAGAGGTGTCCATGGAATTTTCCCAAGCTGAAAAATTATCTGTAATAATTTGTTAATTTAAATTTATTGTTATCATAGATTCATAATCATTTTGCATATATATCACGTAAAGAAAATTACATTAAGTATTTTTCAAGAGAAAAAACATGACATAATAAAATATATACGTTAACGACATTAACTTTAATATATATATATTGTCCGAAGACTTAGAATATAAATTGGCCAAAAAAAGCCGTAGTTCAGAGCTCAGTATTGTCTCGCCTTAATTTAAAGTCCAAACTTTTGTAACCAAAACAATATTCCTTCAAAATGTATAAGAACAAGTCATTCCAATATACATTAAAATTAATTCTGAGGGGTAATGTTATCAAACTCGCGAGTTGACTCGTAAAATCATACATAAGATATTACGAGTCAACTCATATATAACGTGTAGAATTGAGTTACAAACTTAAAAATCAGCAAACTCGGTCAAACTTGATCAACTCGGACCGAGTTTACGAGTTTAACAAAAGTTACAATTTACAAAATTTATTGACTACTTGATTGGAATTGTCAATATATAATTAGTTAAAATATTTTACTTACAATTTTACGATTTTATTATTCGAGTTTACGATCCGAGTTTATATTATATATTCTGTGTCGTGTCAAAAAAATATTTTTGACAACCTTGCTGAGGGGTATAGTTTAATTGGTCAAGCTCTGGATTTGCTCCTTAGAGATCACCAGTTCGAGTACTATAAATCTCAGAGTCACTGGAAACTTACATGGTCATTAACTTCAGAGTCTCGGGGAATTAGTTAAAATGCACATAAGTTAATTCAGATATCCAAGGTTGTTAAAATCGCGATTTTGACACGGCATGGAAAATACAAAACAAACTCGGATTGTAAAAACGGATCGTAAAATTGTAAAATCGTAAGGAATTTTAAAATACATTAACAAAAAATTCATGCTTCAAATAAATATTCATACATATACTATACAATTAATTTTTTCTAAAATCATTCCATTATTCCATTAATAAAATCAATTCCATCATTCCATCATTACTAGATTTGCATTGCAGTGAAGAAGGTGTGAATATCATAATCAATAAATCATCACACATTTTCAATCTAGCTACAACAAAAATATATTACGTGTGGCTTTGAAAAAGGAAAAAGAAACGAACTCAATTCAAAAATGTATAAATGCATGAAGCAGAAAAAAATTTTGACTAACAATTATATCTATGAATTCCAACAATTGCAGTGAAGAAGCAGAAAAATTCTTTGATTAACAATTATATCTATGAATTCTAATAAGGTTCATACAACATCTACTCTCCATTATGCTAAACTTCTCAAGAAAAGAAACTTATGACTATATATGAAGAGTTAACACTACAACTCAAAGAATCTTGCAGATAAAAGAAGATGGAAAGCCTAAAGAATGAACAAGTAGTACAAATAAAGAAGTATATTAGTACTTGATATCAGGATTTTGGACCAATAATCTGTCATGATCTACATAAGTTTGCAGTAACAGTTTCTTATAGGGAGAAGAATATGATAGCCTTTGTCACAAAGACATTTGCAATGTATCATCAAGCATTCCCCAGTTCTCTTGTCGTCACAGATTCTTCACAACCTGTCACTGCATCACTTTCCATCAAACCGACAGTCCACGTATCAAAATTTTGAATACATCCTAGGAAAAAAAATTCATCCCAGAGTTAAGGTCAATACAATAGCTAGGCAGACTGGAACATGTTACAATCTAACTTTGATTTTGATCCAAATTTTCATGGAAATGAACAAAGTGGAAAATTAAAGATAAATGGTTGTACCTTGATTGCATTAGTGCTCTCTAGTTCAGTGATTTTACCATCTTCTTCATGATTTTCATGCAGTGGCTCTTCGTCTGCAGGCATTATAATTTCATCCCAATATCCCACCACTGATTGATCTCCGTCATGTTGTTCCTCATTTTCTTCAGCCACTATTATTAAACACTAATTCCAAAATTTTCATTATAATTAGACCCAATTATCTTAGAGAACAATTAAAATTAACCCAAGAATCCAAAAAAGTAAAAAAAAAAAAAAAAAAAAAACTCATATATCTACTTCTCTATAAGTATTTCAGAAACCCATTTTAATACTTCAGTGTGAGCTTACAACCATCAAGCCTTTGACTGTTAAAGCAGTAAATAGAGGGACAATGATTTGTTCTTCTCCACGTAAGGATTTCAGGTGGACGATGCAGGGAGTAAAAACGAGACAGAAAAAACCAGAGGCGAGATAGAGAAAACAAAGCTTGGGAATAAATTCTTACCTTATTCTCGATAGGAAGCAAAACCAGAGGCGCTGAGAGAGTGGAGAGTGAAAAGTGGAGATTGGAGATAATTAAATTCAGAATTTCAGATCTTAAATATTCAGCAGACAATTAGTAAAAGTGGAGAGTAGAGAGTGGGAACAGGGGAAGGGGAAAAGGGGAACTGGGGAAGGGGAAAGGGGAAAGGGGAAAGGTGGAGGCGCTGCAGCTCTTTTATATTTCACGTGAAATCGGTCCGTGTTTAACGTTTTTTCCGAGTTGAACCGATTTTATGCGAGTTTGACCGGGTTTGACCGATTTTACTGGTTTTCGAGTTTTAAACCCAATTTTACATGTTTTATATGTTTTGACTCGTAAAATCGTGAGTCAAAACACAATTTTCATAACCTTGCAGATATCAATGATTAACTAAAAAAAAGTACGCTAAAATTATTCTCAATATCTTGCGCATTTGTGTATTACCTTATCATACATTCTTGTTAGCTTTAAAATTTTAAAGGAAAAATTTTTAAGATCCCGTAGTTAATTAGGTTGTTTTTTCATTTATTCTATATACTTTAAATAGTTTACATTCTGTATCAATATAAATTTTCAAATCCAATAAAATAACTAAATTATCTTTATATATATATTAAATTAAAAAAAACCAGTTTTCTCTCCTCGACTGACGATTCTCTCATATTCAGAAACTATTTTTTCTTATCTTCGACTCAATTTCTCTTTCTCCTCCATACAAACACAAAATCTTACCAAAATCAAAACCTCATTTTTTTTTTGTGTTTAGTTAATTTATTCTCTTTTCACTTGTGATGCGATTTTGTTTAGGTTCAAGTTGTAAATTAATTGTTCTTGTTTTTTTTAAAACCCTTAAAAAAACGTAAAATTAATTTTCATGATTTGTTGTTAATATAATCTTAGTGACCAAACCAATTACAACCAAGGTTCAACAGTTAATAAGAAACGAGATTCTCTCAACCATGCAGCTCAACAATTGAAAAGAGTACTCCAATGGCCACAGCAGAAAGATAAAAGGCCAGAAAAATTAAGGAAATCAATCGATCAGGGTTTGGTGGCTTCGAGCAAGATATATGCAGTAGTTCAGAGGAAACTCCAACCCCACTTCGTCGGCGATTTTCAAATGCTTCATCGCTTCCTAACAATAAGAGGATATTTTATGCCAGGAGTGATCAGTCCAGTCCTGCGGCCAAGAGAATGCTAGCCTCAGGGATAATGCATGGCGTTATGCGAGGCTTGCCACAACTCAACCATTAATCTTGTGGCCCTGCTTATGTGTCTTCTGCTGTTATGCTTTTGAGATTATTCCTGTTTTGTTTTGTTCTGTTCCCCAAAAAAAATTCAAAGCAAAGAGGAGAAAAGGTTGAAGGTGGTGGCTCGGTTTTGTTCTGTTCTTTTTATTATTTAATGGTGAAATTATAATATATATATTTTTTATTTATTTACGTGGGTGTCCGGGCCAGCTTGCGCGCACCACGACTAATCCCACGGTCCACTGAACACCCTGCAAACCCAGTGGGCATGTAAGGCACCGCGGGGGTGACAGGCGTGCACATGAGGACTCGAACCCAGGAGCAGCGGAAGAAGACAAGCCCCTCCCACCGCCAGGCCAAGACCCTCAGTGCTGAAATTATAATATTTAATATCTTTAGTCATTGAATAAAGAATAATGATAATCCTGTAAAAAATAAATTATTTTTTATTGATTTTGTTTTAGAAATGATATAAAATGTTACTTGCATTACATAGTTTGTTTTAAGGTGTAAACTATAATTTTTTAAACAATAGCGGGTAAATGAAAAACAAACTAAATTACAAGATGCTAAGTGTCATTTTTTCAAATTTTTATTTTACTATCAACAAATTTTATATTTTACACTTTTATATAACACAAGGATGATATTTAAACAGATCGAAATATAGAAAGTAAAATCTATAGCATTAATCGATGTTCAATGTTGTTTGATGTTGATTTCACTAACAAAGTTTAAATAAAATAGGAAAAAGTGGATTATAAATCCATATCCATAAAAAAATTTATTGATTTTCATATTCTTAATACAATACTAAAATTACAATATAATACCAATACTAAAACAAATTCTACCTCACCTATAATTAAGAAAAAAAAATCAATATTGGTAAAATTACTTTAAATAAAATTATTAATCTCTTAAAATCACACAACAAGAATATTGCATAATACTGACGGACATAACCAGAACTTTTAGATTTAGTGACAGAATTTTCTGTCGATATTTATACTCACAGTTTGTCAGCATGAATTTTCCTGACGACCTCATGGACGGAAATAATCCATTGAAAAAACTCTCATTGGTGATTTGTGGTCTATCAGTGAGTTTGTCGGTAATAATTTTACCGATGGATCTACTAATTGAAAACGCGTGCCAAAAAAGAAATTTTACCTGCTTCATTCCGTTAGTATTTCTATAAATGAATATAACATATCATCGATAGAAAAACTGTATGTCATTCCATCAATGATTGTTTTTGTTCGTCGGTATTTTTTTCGGTGAATTTGACATATAACTGTCAAACAAACCGTCTGTTATTCCATCGATGACTAAACAATGACAGTGACATTTGTAATAATTCTTTTCCAACTCTTTGAGATATACTGACGGACTTAGGCCGTCGGTAACCTCGTTAGTAATAATTTGGATTTTAAAAAAAAATCTATTAAACATAAATAGAAAATCATTGGAAGTTTCAATAATTCTTTTCCAACTCTCTAAAATATACAAACGAACTAAGTTCATCAATAACCCCATTAGTAATAATTTAAAAATATATATTTTAAAAAATCTATTAAATAGAAATAGAAAATAATTAAAATTAATTAAATTAATATAAAAATCAAATATTAATTGCATATTTAAACATTTATAAGTTCAAATACAATTAATCTAGAATAGAGTCACTTGAGGAGAAGGAGGAGGTAGGTCTTCGCTGGGACCGTGGGGAAAATAAAAGGGAGCACATATACCACCCATCTATGATCTCATCTCCATTATCAATTGATGGAGTTTGGCTTTCTTAGCACTGAGTCGTTCATAATCAGCAGCAAGATAGGTCGTTCGAGCTTGAACTCGCTGGTCTAAAATCGCCTCGAACTTTGGAGTTTGAGTGCTCAGAACCGATTGTGAGCATCCAACGATTGAAACACTCCAGGTCGTCCACAAGTTTTTGGCTGTAGTGGTAGAGAGATCGTACACTCGATTTCTATTGGGTCTACCAGATAATCCTACCTCCAACAACAAATTCAGATCGAGATTTAGATAGGTCGAAGGATCGTTATTGTATCTCTCCTTCAACTGGGTGTTATGTGTATCCTGAAAAAAAAGTAAGCAAATTCAAAAAAATAATAACTTAAGAAAAAAAGGGTTGAAAACCAACATACCACAAAATGCTAAGCTCGACTATCCACGGGCTGCTACACCCTTTTTTGACGGTCATCAATTTGCATGTGCGTTTCTACAAAAAGCTCCATCTAGTTTCGCTTGCGTCCAAGAACTGTAGCCTGCAAGAGAAAATTGTTGTTAGTTAAATATATTTATAAAAAACAACAAATAAAAAAATGGATGTAATTAAAAAAGAATTTTACCATCCGCTTCACATACGAAATGAACAGAACGGACCCGCTGGTGTGCGTGGTAACAAAACCGTGAACACGCTGGTTCTAATTCTCCGCACTTGAGTGTGATAGTCACATGAAATGTTTGGACATCATGTGCTGAATATATTTTGCCCATACGGTCTTCGAGATGTATAACAGTCTAAAATCCTTCCAAACCGCTAGCTCCTTCCACCCTAGAATCTCTTTTTTTTTTTGCATATTTTTTTGCTTTGTTTTGTGTCTTATACCAAAAACCACGCAACCTATATGGTACAAATGAATTATCTATTAGTAAATGAAAAATAAAACTGAATAAAAGGATTAAATTTTTTATTATCTTGATACGAATGTTTCCTAGTTGCAACGTGATTCTCTTAGCCTCTCCTTATAATAGCATAGTCAGCTCTATCCCATTCAAAATTTTCCTTGGAGTTAAAATTTGTAAAAGAAAATTTTCATTAATTAATAATAAACTAATCAAATTAACATAAAAAAATATTTAACTTAATACTAACCATAAACCTTTCGAACCATGCATCAATCATAAGTTTCCATTTAGGATGTTTGGAAACTTGACTTCATTGAAACAATAGAATTTTCATCGATGATGTTATGGTTCTGGCAGCCTCAATGTTTATAAACTTGAAATTGCTTTCATTAACTGAAATTAATTTTTCAAAAATTATTAACATGTCATTGTGAAGGGAAAACAAACTTACATTGAAATGTCGTTCTTCCACTAAGCCTAGTACTTTCAGGTAAATAGATCTCGTTGTGAAGGGACCCCCCCTCGACTTGCAACATCGTACTTGTTGAGCCCATGTCGAGCGTAGTTGCCTGTGTCTAAGGTGCTTGTTTTTGGTCGACACTTGATGACTCTTGGTTATCAGAAACACTGCTAGAAGAACTAGGTATCTACATAAATTAAAGGATTAAGATACCGTATACTATTTCTATTTTAAAAAAAAATTCAGCAACACCTTCCCTATATGGAAAACTACCCAAATTCTTAAACTTGCAAATACATGACAATTTAAATTCGGCTGCCACAAACCAACTGATTTTATTCAATTTGTTTCCTTGTCATTGAGCAAATAGTTCACTTAACTTGTACTCAACCTAGCTTTTAGATTGTTTTTTTTATTTTTTTTATTAATACATAAATTTATTATCAAGCAAACCTAATTATTGAATCTCTACTTTTTAACTAGGATTTTACTTTATAAATAGAAAAGCTTCTTTTCTATAATTAAGTTATATATAAAATTATTATCATAATAATATTATATTGTATATCATATAAAAATCAATCAAAATTTATAACTTTAACTTGTTATTGAAATTGAACTTATAATTATGAATATATAATAATCAATGATTATTAACCAAGAATATTTTAAATTCATTAATTTTAATAGAATATTATTAACTAATAATAATTAAAATCAATACTATAGATTTAATTGAATTTGAACAACAAAATTGATCAAATAAATCCAACTAAAATTAAAACAAATTGTTCTCATATTAAAAAAAAAATTCCAATAACAACATTCATACAATTATTAAGAATAAAAAAAAATTAAAAAAAATAATGCAAAAACAAAAAACACAAAAAAAGAAGAAAAAAGAAAAATCTTACCTTGATTTCGTTATGATTGAAACTGAGAAGCGAAAAAAAAAATTCGAATAGTATATTAATTAACAAAAAAAAAACAAAGAAGTTAGTAGAAGTAGAGAGGAGAAGAAATACTTACGCGTAGAGGAGAAGAGAAGAGAAAAGAAAGAGTTGAGGAGAGAAGGAGAGGGAGAATATAAAGAAAGAGAGGGACATTGGTGTTTATTTGCAGAAAAGGAAGAGAGAAGAAGAAGAATAGGAAGAGAGAAGATGAAAGCCATCATGTCTTTTATGATTTGAGGGATTATGGTCTTTTAATTTGGGGCTTTTTTACCAATGGTTTTACCGATAAAAAATTAAATATTAATATTTTTAATTTTTCCATATGTGTTTCCGTCTATAACATCTAATAAAATTTTTAATTTTATAAAAAAATTTCAAAACCCCTTCAAATATCACCTATAAGTTTTCATTTCATCGGTAAATTTGTATGTAACAACAGTGATTAAAAGTGACATAAAAAAGTGATTAGTCTCATTACTCTCTGCAATATACCGACAGACTTAATATGTCGGTTTTACCATATGAATTAAAACAGTGAACAATGTTATGTAGACGTGAATAGTTCTAATGCTTTCCGGAATATATTGACGGACTCAATCCATCGATCATACCGTATGTATACCCAAATAATTACCGACATCTTTCCTATCAGAAAATTAAAAATTAAAAATTAATATTTTTATTTTTCTGTCGGTGTCTCCATCTATAAAGTTTAATCAAAATTTTCAATTTAATAAAAAAATTTCAAAAACCCGCCAAATATTACCGATGTCTTTACGGTCAAAAATTTAAAAAATAAATATTTTAATATATTTGTCAGTTTCTTCGTTTGTAAAGTCTAATTGAAGTTATCAATTTAATAAAAAATTTCAGAAACTTGCCAACTATTTTTGTCAATGATACCATATGTAATGAACAATGAAATTGAGAGAGGAACAATTCCAATGCTCTCTGGAATGTACGGACGAACCTAATCCATTGGTGATACCCTCTATATTGAACACAATGAACAATACGATTGAGAGAGGAACAATTCCAATGCTTTCTGAAATATACTGACAGACTTAATCTGTCAGTGATACCCTCTATATTGAACATTATGAACAGTGCAATTGGGAGGTGAACAAATCTAATGCTCTATGGAATATGCCAACGACCTTAATCCGTCAGTGTATTTGTTTGTATTTTATAGTCCATTGGTTTTCCTATCGGTGTACAACAGTTTCTATTGCCAGATTATATCTATATTCCTTATTTATCCATCCTGCAAATACTTAAAATTACAGCAACACACATAACACAATAACACAATTTATGTGTAGAATATTAAAATCACATAAAATTAATGTTTCCTTGTCCTTTCATAATAAATTAACGTCATTGTCATTACATTAAAGTTAATTTTGTCCAAAAATATTACATTATAATTTATGGCATTACACATTCGTGTTGTGCAAATTAATTAGATTTGTCTTCTTCTTCTTCTTCTTCTTCAATTTGCCATCTCAATCACAATCTTCTACGTTGATTTCATCACTATCATCATCTTCATCGACTTATGTATGTCTGCTAGTTCTCAAAACATCATTTAACTCATCCACGTCAACATCAACCAAAGTATTCTCGGCAACGCAAAAAATTGAATTTTCTTTTAAGTCATTAGATAAAGCAACTCGATATGGATCAACTAACTCATCAAGTTGAAAGACATCATTTCCTATAATTAATTCATCATTTCTATCTTGAACAACCTAGACACAATCCCTGAGTTTGGTTTTTATTATAGATAACCAATTAACTCTTAAACGATCTTTTTTTAAGGAAGGGATATGTGTAATAAACTTGCTGGCATTACTTGACAAAAACAAAGACATTGTTGACATTGCGGAGTCTAGCCTTTATATTAATTTTGACCAAATCATGATAGAAATCTACTCTGATACCTCTGTCATTGGTATCATACCAATAGCATTTGAATAAAAAGACTATATTCTGTTCGCTATGATATTGCAATTCAATGACATCTTTTAACTTGCTATAGTAGTCAACTTCAAACTCGTTAGAAGTTGATCCCTTAACACAGACCTTACTGTTATATATCTTTCTACCTTGACCACACTCTTCAGTATGAAATACACGTCTATTGATAAAATACCTTTTATAGCACTTCACCTTTCTTTTAGGATCTATACTTAGTAAATTCAAAGTAACACTAACATTCTCTCCCAATTGATAAACCCGTTATATTATGCTATTAATATAAGCATGTAAAAACATAATTTATGATATGCATGCATATAACTTACAATAATATCAAAACAAGCCAGCATATAAAATAATCATATAATATATTTAAGTTTTCAAAAAAAGATACTTGTTGAAGAACTTTAAAATAGTGAAGCTTTTGTTATTGTCTATGATTAATTATTTATCTTTAAGACTTTATTGCTCATCTCTTGGTGTAAATGATGTTTGCAATAAACCTTCCAAGATTTCAACAACACCATCTTAATTTAGATATACTTCTAAACAAGGTATTTGAAGCAAAGTAAAAAGAGTATCTCTCAACAAAGTAAATCTAAGCTCTAGATTTAGAAAAAAAATCAAAATATAAAAAGAAAATAACATTAAAAATGAGGTGATTAAGAGCTTGTAAAAATCTAAAAAAATTTGTAGGAAACTCTTCCTTCACCCTCCCCCCCTTTAAGTGGATTTTAAATGCTAGAAAGTTAAAGAATTAATTCTGGTAATAATTAGAATTAATTCTCATAATTATCAACTTTTTATTAATCATCATAAATCAAGAATTTAACCCAAATGTTTTGGCTATAAATTTGAATTTTCGAGCTAAAAAACTGTTTAAATTTACAAAAATGCTTTTGAAATAGACTATTCAGGTGCTAACATTCATAGGCTGGACTTGACAAAACAATGAGTTAGAAAAAATAATTCTTCATAAACCAAGTCCAATTTCAATATTCAGTTGTCAAAAAATAATCTATTGCAATCCAAAATATTATTTTACAATAAACTCAAAATCAAACCCAAAGCCCGAGCATAACCTAAGTCAACATATGTATGTGAGTTTAAGTCTCAAGCCTACTTTACTTAATACTTCTCCCCTCTAAAAGCATGAATGTTTTTTTAGCTTGATTTTAACTTCTCAACTTCTTACTTTATAAATATAAAAAAAGTTTTATTTTATTTTTATATGGGATAAAGTTCTTTTAAAAGATTTTAGTTTTCACTAAAACATGTCAATTAAAAATTCTATGAGATTAATTTCTCATTCACTCATAATTTATTGAAATTATGTTAATATTTAATATTAAAAAGCTTATATTAAAACTTAAATTCCAATAAAATTTTAAACCGAAAAAAAATGAACCTCACTTTTAATTTATACTCAAATACACTCATTAGCCATTTTCTTTAAACAAAGTTTTCCAACAACGCATGCCCAACAACCTTCTTCTTGGCAGTATACAATTAATTATTGATTAAACTATTTTATACAGAGTACGGACAACTTACAAATTCCAACTTTCAATGGCTAAACTATGATTTCTTTGACTTGTCGGTATATAGCCCCACCTGTGTTTCATATGACAACGTGGTATCTATCGATGTAGTTGCAATTATAGAAAGAACAAAATCGTACTAGTTGCATGTGTCATCGTATTCGTATATAGAATGATTGCTAGCTCTTTGATTTGTATTTCACATCGAGTTATATATTTTCTATATATAAAAAAATTAGATATATCGGTTTTTTCAATATATTTTTTTATATAAAAAATTCTCAGTATAACTCATAAAATTAATTCAAACAGTTAATTAAATAAATCAATAATCATTGATGTAAAGAAAATAAAAAAAAGTTATTAACAATAACTAAAAACAAAATTGATTGAATAAAATAAAAGAAAAAAAATATTATGCAAGGTTGTACATGTTATAAATATTATCTAAAAATAAATATTTTTATTTTTAAAAATAAAGTTCATCTATACAAAACAAAAACACTTTATAAATGAATCAGAATAACTTATTAAATAAATTAATTACATACAAAACAATAAAAAAAAACATCTATTTAAAAAAGGGTTGCAAAACTTGTAGCCTAAGTCATATGAGACCGGGATAACATGATAGGAAAAAAAAAATAACTACAAAACCAATCTTTCTTAAAAAAATAAAAATAATGTCAAACAGTGAAATTAAAAAAAAATAAGCCAAAAAAAATGTTGACCTGTATTTACTTTTCAAACTCATGAACTAGGTCATTAGACTGGAAACATTATAAGTGAAAAAACTATGAAGCTCAATCCCTAGTAAATCAAATGTAGAAGAATTGAATTAGAAAAAAAAATCAATTACACAATAGGATTTAAAGTAAAAAATTATAATTAAAAGAATGATGGTAAAAATCAAAATAAAAAATGAATTAAAGGGAAGCCAATTTTTTTTTGTTGGAGGGTTATATTGAAATGAAAAATAACTTTAACAAAGGAAAAAAAATCAAAAGAATGAGGGCTAAATTGGAAAAAAATAATACACCATAAACTATGATTAAAAGATGAAATTAAAAACCAATAAAACTTTAACAAAAGAGCCAAGAAAAAAATAAATATCAAAAGAATAAGGAGCAAATTGAAAAAATAATTTATAACAAATTGTAATTAAAAGACTAAATTAAAAACAAACAAAACTTTCATTAAAAGGCCACATACAAAAACCAGAAATCACAAAAATAAGTACTGAAATTGAAATACTCAAAGAGGACCAACGTGTATTTTTTAGGGTAAGAGAGAAAAGAAGGAAAAAAAAAAGAGAAACGAACACCGATGCCAAACCACCCATTAGTGTCTATAACACGTCGAACCAAGAGGAAGAGGATATGATAATGTTTTCAACGACATAAAAGAAGACTAGGTTTGGCTACATAGAGGCGTCACACACACCATCCAAAAAGCACATGCGCCTCTCATGCACTTGCATGTGAAGATTACACGCCATTAGCTTTTCTGAATAAAAATTAATTATTTAACATAAAAAGACTAAAATACCCTCAATGAATCTAGAATTAACAAAAAAACCTATGTGAAAGGAAAAAAAAAAAACCCTTAAACATATGTTTTATTTTTTTTTGTTTCTCAGGGAAAAAGTGTGATTTTACTATATTCTAAAAAAAATAAAAAGACAGAAAAACTCTTGGTCTACAATTCTATTTTTTTTATCATAAGGATAAATAAATCATTTTACTGTTTAAAAAAATAGAAAAAACACATATACCCATGATAATCTTTTAATGACCAATGAGTCATTGAAAAAGACCAAATTACCTTCCACTCAATGACATCCAATTTATATATATATATATCAAAAAGCAAAAATATAATTTCACTGTAGCAATCAATAATAATATATATCTAGTGCTAGGGTAAAAACCCACGTCTTATTGTTTTTTTATAATAATTTGTTAACATCAATTCTTTTATTTATCCTTAATTTCATTATATTTCATATTTCATATTGTTAGCGTATTATTTTCATGTGTTTTTTGACAGCTCTATATCATTATCAGGGTGGTCATAGATTTTCAACTCTTAAAAAAATAAAATAACTCTTTAATCACTCTTAAAAAAATTGATTTAAGAAACACTATATTTAAATATATTATCTTTCTAATTACACCTATCACACTATCAAATAAAATCTTAGTTTCCGGTCTAGAATCTTTTACTGTAAAAGTCAGTCCCAAAATAGTAAGTACATTTACATTTGGATTCTTATAAATTAAACCTTTAGGATGCATACGAAAATGAGAAAATAAAAATGATAAATTCAAGAAGAATTTATATTTTGTATATTTTAATTTTATGATAATTTTTTTCTATATTTAAATAAAGTTATTTTTCCATATTTGAATAAAATTAAAATAACACAATACATCTAATAGAAAATATTAATTCTTATTGTGTTTCCTTTCTGCTTTTACTGTAGACAAAATTGTTCAATCAACATTGAAAGTTTTTTTTTTTATTTTAGTCATTGAATTTTAATTTTTATTTCAGTTTCATCCTGCCATGTGATGTTTTGATATTTCCTTCTCTTTGCATCTTCTTGATAATTCAAGGTTTTTGATGAAATTTCATAATTAAATTAAAGGCTAATTTTATTAAATAAGATTTAAATTTTTAATATTAAAAACAATTAGAAGAAGAAGCACCAAAATAACAACAACAAAAAAAGACAAAGGGCTTTTTTCTTCAAATTCACGTTAAAAAAAATAAATTATGTCTAAAATTCTTAATTTAGTCATTTTTGTCCCTTTAGTTTTAAGATTTCATGTTTAGATCCTAAACTTTATTTTCTCTCTTATTTTTTAGAGATAATAGAGAAAGTTGTCGAGAAATGAGGGAGAATAGAGAAAGTGGTCGGTTAACCATATTTTGATAACCAAAAAGCCAATCTTTATATCAATTGATTTCTCTTGATGAAAAAAGTATCATTAAGGTATTTTTCAACTTGTATCTTGTTAAAAAAAAAAGTAAATCTGGGCTTGATATTTTTTTTGTTTAATTTCACGTTTTGTTTATATTGACTTGAAGGTATTTTGAGGCCAAGAATGAATTATTGAGGTGATTAGGATATCATTTTAGGTTTTTAAAGGTAAAATCAATTATTGAAAATGAGTTTTTATTATCTCTGATCTTAATCATGACCTTTCAACCATTTTTAATTGTCTTAATCTTTACCAGTATACAACTCTTTCTTTGTGTGTGTTTGTGTGTGTGTGTGTGTTTTTCAAATAAAGCAGACACACATCATCTACCTTGTTAAACAAAGAAAGGATTCTCTCTTTTAGGTTCAAGCCTTGTGGTTGCTCATATGATGACTATTGGAGGCTTACATGGTCGTTAACTTCAGGGCCCGTGGGATTAGTCGAGGTGCGCGCAAGCTGACCTGAACACCCACGTTAAATTAAAAAAAAAAAACAAAAGAAGAAAGGATTCTTTCTATTTTAAATAGGACAAACACGTATCATCACCCTATTGAACAAAAGAAGGGAGGGAATTTAAGGGTAGGTGTGTGGGTCTGGCCTTGCAGACTCACTCCTGCCTAGACATATTTGTATTGGACTAGGTGTGTCGACCGATACATGCTGAGGCACTTGACCTCTTATTAGCTAATATTTTAGTTGTTTTTTGAATTTTTGTTAAATCTTAATTAAAAGACATTATCAATAAAATAATTTAAAATATTATTTCATTAAAAATCATTCAATTTTGGCTTTGTTTTTAAATAATATAATAGCAAATTTTTTTATAATATTAGCATTCATTTAGTTAATTATTATATATGAATCCAATATGCAATTTTTTTTACTTTGTTGTCATGAATACTAAGTGAGAATAAAATTTATATTTTTTTTATTACAAATCTTTTACTAAATTTTCTCAGACTAATCATTCCTTTTTCTCTTTAATATTAAGGCATGATTTTAATTATTTTTTTATTGAAACTTGCTTTACATATCATAATAAATATTTTTATTTAAAAAACAATGCTTATTATAAGAAAAACATGTTTTTGGTAACAAAATACATTAATAAGAAAATATAGTTTAAATTGAAGATATACATATATTTCTATTTATTTGAAGTTAAAAGTTTTACAGAAAAGCATTTTAATTTTTTTAGTTCTAGTTAAAAAATGCTCCTAATTAAGAATGTCTCGGTAAAAAAACACTGCATGTATATTAAAAATTATTCGCTTAATAATATATATATATATTAAAAATTTAAATCACAACTTTCTATACAAATATCCATTTTAATTATAAAAAAACTAAATAAAAATACATTTTTAAAACTACCATATAGTATCGAATGGGTAAATAACTAGTAAAATTTATAATATTATGAAAAAGCATGTCCTTTTTATGTTTGATCCTTCTCTTTAGAGTTCATTTGATGTTATAGTTGTAATTATTTTTCAAAATGTTTTTTATTTTAAAATATATTAAAATAATATTTTTTAAAATTTATTTTAGATATTAGTAGATCAAAATAATATAAAATCATTATTTTTTTAAAAAAATAAATAAATAGTATACTAAGGCTGTGTAGTCAGCCTATGCTTCTGTTCACAGGTAGTGGAGCTACAAGTTTTGCCTCAACAACCAAGTTCTTGGCAGTATGCTATAAAGTCTTGAAAAGTAAATGGCATTATGCACTGAAAATCTGAACTTCTTTCTGGTTGAAAGTGACTGCCATATCGACCACATGGAACATCTAATTCTTCTATCAGATCATACCTACCTGCTTAATGGATTTTAGTGAAATTCATGTTTTCTGGCTAATCAAGCTTTGCCAAATTTCCTTCCAAAAACAAGTCATAAGAACAAATCAGTTCAGTAAGTTCCATAGTTTTAAACCGGCCCAGCGGGTCAACCCGAGACCCGATCGATCCGGGGCTGGAACCGGGCCGGGTTAAAGAAAAAGCAGGAGAATGAAAAGCCCGGTGTGATCCGGTTGACCCGGCCAACCCGGGGCTGGAACCGGGCCGGGTTGAAGAAAAAACAGGAGAAGAAAAAGCTCGATGTGACCTGATGATCCGGTTAACCCAATAAGACCCGATCAAAAACCCGATTGCAACTTGTTCACTTTTATTTTTACTCTTTATAAGAAATATTGTGTGCTTAGTTATTTATTAAATACCGCTGGGTGAAATATAATATTGGAGATAATTAGCTTATGGCTTGTGACGTAATAAAAGTACTTGGCTTGATGAAGCGCATCTCTGTCTACAGACATATAATAGGTTAATTAATTATTGAATTATTTAATCATAAAATGGTCATAGATGAACATATCTTTTCGTTAATATAATCTATCAACTTTGGAGTTAGCAATGTATTATTTTATTTGAATTAATTTAATATCAAATAAAAAATCTCATTATTTAATCAATTAATTTGAGTTTGTATATGCAACATGCAGTACGAATGCGAATCATATATAAAATTAATAAATAATGAAATATTTCTTTAGAGTCTTCTTTATGAATTGTAAAAATAATAATAAAAAAAGTGGAGAGAGAAGTTGTGTAAAAATAAGGGAAATAAAAGAGTAATAAATATCTAATTAAATAAAAAAATTATTTGAAAAAAAAGAAGAGAGATTCGAACCATGCAGTGTAGGCGTGCCAGTGGCCCTGTTTCTAACTGGTAGCACAGGCATGCGCCACGGAAACCCAGACATGACTTCTAAAATAATGAATTAGAGATTGAAATGGATTAAAAAAAAACAAATAAGGATAAAAAATTAGGAATCAAATTAGTGAATGCATATAACATGGTAATATAAGGGTGAAATTCGAAATAATAAAAGTAAACAAACAATACTGAGTTAAACGGTGTGTATAATTGTGTGACACTGATGTTGTATAATAATACAAAAAACAAAGTATGAGAAATCTAATTATTAAGGCTCTGTTTAGGAACGCAGTGCAAACCATGTTTTTTAAATTTTTATTTTTTTTATTAAAAATATATTTTTAATGTTTTCATATCGTTTTGAATATCAATAATGATTTTTAAAAATGAAAAAAATTATTTTGATATATTTCTAAGCGAAAAACACTTTGAACCGCAACCGCTACCCCAAACAGGCCTTAAAGAATCTAAGGGATAAAAAGCACGGCCAATGGCACAGAACCCACCAACAATATCATGTCTTTTTCTCTGCCATAGAAATCTAAATGATGTAGATAAGCTTCCAGAAATTATAGAAATTGAAGGTTTTGAGCATCTAAATGAGAATCTGACACTCCTAGATGGGTATCTGACTAGGATAGATTACGTGGTTGGCATAACAAATGCATTTATGAACTAGTGGAACATGTTTAAGTCTTAGAGAAGGTTTGGTCACGTTAGGCCAAGTTAGCAACTTAAAACTACGATAACAGAAGATTTGATAATTGAATTGAATTCAAATTTTTTACTAATGATTTTATAGGCAATTTTCTTGTTGATAACCACTATGTTGCTTATTAGAGAATAATATAAATTATATCTTCGAATCTCACCTAACAGCTTAAGCTTTTATATCAAATGATTAATTGGCATGATATTAGAGCCTTGATGATCAAATAATCACAAGTTCAAATCAAAGCACCCTCATTATCTCTTCTAATTAATAGCTTTCACTTGAGTAGATATGTTAGAGAATAATATAAATCATCTTGGGACCTCATTTAACTGCTTAAATTTTTAGGTGAGATTGTACTTTGACTATGCTGATTGGACTGTTGGACCTTTTGGAATAATGTTTCCGGCCTGGTCATGCTCTAGTTTGAGCCAATTTTGTTATTTTTTCTATGTTTTTTCAGATTTATGTTTTACTTCCTTTTTTTTATTTTTGGATTTCTAGTTATTTTTTAGTAGGGGTAAAGTTTTTCGATCTATTTAAAGGTTATGTAAACCTCTTAAAAAAATCACCATCAAATATTTACATTTCATAGAATAAAATTATAAATTTAAAGTTTATATTTGTAATATTTTTTTTTTAAAAAAATTCTTGTGTTTTCTATGCTATTGATGTGTTATTAGATTCCTCTTACATCACTAAATGCAGCAGCAACTTTTTTTTTTCTTTTTTAAAGAAAAAACAAAAACAAAAAGAAAACACAAAGGTTGGATTTAGAGGGCAGCGATTGAGAGCAAGAGAGATAGTTGACTACTTGACTGTTAGTTGTGTTAACATTTGTATTTCTTACCAATAATTCAAATCATTAATTCCCCTGCATATTCCAACAATACAAAAGGTGTGTCCTATAAAAAGACTCATCACCTCTTCTGCTTGGATCACAGCTTCCACACAAATCACCCTTACCACTGTCAAAATGGAGCTTTCTACTTTTGCTGCCCTTTTGCTTGCTACCGTAGCCGTGATAACCCTCTTCCGCCACCTTACCCGTCCCAAACTCAACCTGCCACCAGGCCCCAAACCGTGGCCTATAATTGGAAACTTGAACCTCCTTACAGGGCCGCTCCCACACAGAAACATGCACGCCCTTGTCCAGAAGTACGGGCCAATTATGCAGCTCAAGTTTGGTTCATTTCCAGTTGTTGTGGGCTCTTCTGTAGAAATGGCCGAAGCGGTTCTCAAAACCAATGATGTCAAACTGGCTGATCGTCCCAAAATTGCTGCGGGAAAATACACCACGTATAACTACTCAAACATTACGTGGTCACAATACGGACCGTATTGGCGACAAGCACGTAAGATTTGCCTCATGGAAATTTTTAGTCCCAAACGTCTAGACCAATTTGAGACTGTCCGCGTACAAGAGTTGCATGCTCTCCTAAGAAAGCTATTCGTGTCAGCTGGCAAGCCCATCAATGCAAGAGATGAATTTTCAGATTTGAGTCTCAGTGTGATTAGTCGCCTGGTGTTGGGAAAGAACTACACAGTTAAAACTGGGAACCAAAAGCAGTACATGTCGCCAAAGGAGTTCAAGGAAATGATTGATGAGCTTTTCTTGCTTAATGGGGTGTTAGATATCGGAGACTCAATTCCGTGGCTCGCCTTCTTGGATTTGCAAGGCTATATTAAGAGAATGAAGGCCGTTGGCCAGTTGTTTGATGGGTTTCTTGAGTATACATTGAATGAGCATCAGCAGAGGAGAAAAGGAGTCAAGGACTATGTGCCTCAGGACATGATGGATATCCTGTTGCAGCTTTCTGATGATCCTAATCTTGAAGTCCAGCTCGACAGGACTGCAGTCAAGGCATTTACAATGGTATGTTCTATTCATTTCAATCAACATGTGAACAGTTCCGAATTGATTACACACGCTCAAATTAGTTTAAATGCTATGAATTCGTGAATATTTTTTTCCACTTCCTTTTCGGCAGGATTTGATCGCAGGTGGGACTGAGAGTTCTGCGGTGACAACAGAATGGGCCATGGCCGAGCTCTTGAAAAAGCCGGAGTATTTCAAGAGGGCAAACGAAGAGCTAGATCGAGTGATTGGAAGAGATAGGTGGATTGAAGAGAAAGACATTGTTAACTTGCCATTTATCAACGCAATTTGCAAGGAGACCATGCGTTTGCATCCCGTGTCACCCTTCCTAGTGCCGAGACTTGCTCGGGAAGACATCCAACTTGGTGGCTATGACATTCCCAAAGGCACCCGAGTCATGGTAAATGTATGGACCATTGGAAGGGATGCAAGCATATGGGAGAAGCCACACGAATTTTGCCCAGAGAGGTTCATTGGCAAGTCGATTGATGTCAAGGGTCACAATTTCGAGCTGTTGCCATTTGGAGCTGGGAGGAGGATGTGTGTTGGGTACAGTCTAGGACTCAAGGTGATTCAAGCAAGTGTGGCAAATCTTCTGCACGGGTTTAAATGGAAGTTGCCTGGTGATATGAAAACGGAGGAGTTGAACATGCAGGAGATTTTTGGCCTTTCCACTCCTAAGCAAATCGCTCTTGTTGCGGAACTTGAACCCAGACTTCCAGCTCACATGTACTCTATGTGATGATGATTATCCTACGGACCGCATTTGTAGGAAGTATGTTTTTGATATTGTGTTTGTTGGGTGTTTTATTAATTAGTGGTTTTCTATTAAAAAAAATGATGTCGTTTTTTATATATCTTTCAATGCCTTTCGCATTGAAAATAAAAAAATATATAAAAAAAGACATTTATCTTCAAAACGTTTTGAAAAAAGCACCCACAAATGCATTGTTAAAACCACACTAAAGTAATATATTTGGAGCTCTGTAATGCTTGTATTATGACGAAGTCATTGTGTCCACAACTTCGTTGGAAATTTACTTTTAAGGTGTTGTTTTTGTAATTCAAATAAAAGCATGTTACTTATTATCGACTTTTTGGTATCAGTTAAAATTCTTCTGAGGCAAATTCTTTTTTAGTTTGAAATTTTAAATTAAATTATATAAAAATTATTTTAATATTATCAATCAATTTGATAAGTTCAAAACAATCTAAATAAAATATGGTTTGACTTTAATGATAGTTTCTAAATGATATATATATATATATATATATTTATTTATTTTAATATAGGTATGATAACATATTAATTCGACCCGGACTCTACTACTTAATATACCAAACCCATAACCCAGCTCATGGACTTTATCGAATTTAATAACCATTTTTTAAAATTATTTTGTATTTAATTATAAAACTGAGCAATAACTAAATATCATGATGTTTGTTTGAGATTATAATAATTTCATGAAAATTCAATTTAAAATTAATTAAATATTGAAAACTGAAATTAAAAAAAATAAATATAAAAAGCTAATATAAAGATCAAAGGAAAGGGGAAATAATTAAACCATCACTTAAATTAAATATTTTTTTAAGAAAAAACTAAATGAATTTATTAAGAAATGAATTATTTTTTCAACACACAAATAACACAAAAGATATAAGTAAAAAAGAAACAATAATAAAAACATTACATAGTTTTTTAGTATATAGAACTACTAAATAATTTAATTAATATCCATATAAGCTCAAATATAATATAGTTAAAATAAAATAATTAAATTTATTTAATTTTAAAATAATTAAGGTTATTAACTATATAGTTAAATATTAGCTAATTACTATGTATAAAAATAAAAATGATTGAAGTTAGATAACTTTAATAGTCATTTTTTTTCTTTCAAATAAAATAAGTAGTCTTTGATCTAAAAAAAAAAGACCAAACATATTTTTATGTTTTTTTTAAGTAAAATCTAATATACCTTTAAAGTTTTATAAAAATCACTTCTCACTCTTAAAAGTTGAAGTTAAGTAGTTGGTCTTTAAAATTAAAGGCCAAACATGTTAGAAAAACTAGAAAAATAAATCTTTTATCTGATTTTATAAAAATTAGTTTTTCGTAGTAAACATTTTTTTTATATATTTTCCTTTAAAGCAAAATTATAAAAACTAGAAAGTGGACATAAAGGTCTTTATGACATAATCAATAATTCACTTCATTTTTAATTAGATATTTCTCTAACTTTTTAAGAGGTTATTACTTCTTTAGTAGCCTAACACATATACTAGCTACTTGCTTATGCATTTATAAAACGAGACTACTCAAGTTGCATTATATACTCATCATCAATACTTCACAGAATTCATTATAATAAGAGTTTTTGCTTATAGAACTAAATTTCTTATTCAATAGAACATAATAAGGATAGTGTATTAGCAAGAATGCTAGACCATAAAGAAACTATTATATTCTATTTAAGTTGGCCTAGCCTTTTTTTAAGATTCCATATTTTGGGATGTTATATTTATTATAATGTCATTCTTATTTTCGATATTTCGAAGAAACAAATCTTGATTGAACTCATTTACCTAATGGATACAATCAGCTTATGAAAAACTGCATATAAGTTCGATGTATTTTTATCTTCAAGGAATAATCCAACCTTCTTGTTTTACTAGTTAAATGCTATTAATGAAAATAGTAATTCATTATTCTTAACAATAGGGTCTAGAGACTTCTTGGTTCACCATGTTATTTCTCTAGGTTTACATACAACTACATTAATTTTAGTAAAAGATGTTTTAGATGTGTGTGGTTCTAATTTAATGCTAGATAAAAAGGATTTTGGTTATAGTTTTCTTTGTCATGGTTTAGGACAAGGCAATACTTATGATTTTTCAACTTGAGACACATTTTATTTGGTGGTTTTCTAAATGTTAAATATCATTGGATGAGTTATTTATTTATTGTCATTGGAAGCACATAATACTATGGTAAGGTAACGTTTCATAATTTAATAAATCTTCTACTTATTTAATGGAATAGTTAAGAGATTATTGGCACATATATTGGTTCATATTTAGACATTTTTGAAAAACTAGATTTATGTTTTAATTTCTTGGCACATATATTGGCAAGAATTGATTGAAACTTTAGCATGGGCTTATGAACACATATTTTGGGCTAATTTGATTTGATGGAGAGATAAACTGGTAGCTCTTTTCAATGTGCAATCAAGATTGGTTTAATTAGCCCATATTTTTATAGGTTATTTCTCCACTTATATGACTTTCTGGATTGCCTTTACATCGAACAAATTTAGTTAATTCTTTTAAGTATTGTATTTGCGAGAATATCATATCTTTCGATGAAAAATGTTATCTTATATATTTCCACATCTAGGATCTAACTTGTATCAATGATACTAATAGGAAAAGTTTGATTCAATGGGAGAAAAAGAGGTAAAAATTGGAATAAAAATATCATTTAATTCATCGATCTTGGAAAAACAAATAGGCAAAGTTCTGTCATGGGTGATAAATGGGAAATGCATTGGAAGTTATAATCCTCACCCTCACCATGAAATAGTGTACTAACATGCCTTCACCGACATTGTTTTTTAATTGAAAGATTAAGAGCGCTTTGAGCTATCCGGACACATACTTCTTTCAAATGTTAATGTATGTTTGTTTTTAGGGAAACAAGATCAAATTGGTAAAGATTCCAAAATTTCATTCATTTTCCTAGTCATTTTTATGATCATCGATCACAAAGAAGCCTTATTAACATTCTATATAAATATGTTATTCTATTTGTACAATTCAGGTATCAACTTCAAAAGAAACTTGTTTAAAACTACCAAGATATGCCTTATTTGCAAGATGGAGGATCTATTGATAAGGTCTTCAACCTATTAGGACTTCCTTCATGAATGAATGTAGGAAGAATATTTCAATACTTACTTGGGTTAGCAGAAAGTCTGCTATATATACATTATCGTGTAACACCTTTTGATGAGAGATATGAATAATAGGCTTCGAGAAAACTAGTATTTTCTGAATTTTATGAAGTAGGTAAGTAAACAGCAAATCCGTAGGTATTTGAACTTGAATGCCCGGAAAAAAATAGAATTTTTGATGGAAGAATGTGAGATCCTTTAAGCAGCCTATTATAATAGGAAAGCCTAATATCTTAAAATTAATTCATCAAGTTAGATAAAATACATGAATGTTGTAATGGGTATTTTGCCCATGTTACATAACTTCTTAGAGGAAAGGACTAACAACGGGGACAACACATAGAAGAAATAGAGGTTTGGGATCTAGAGGGATTTGACATTTCTTATATTTACAAGACATGCTTACTTGTAAATCTAGTCATATTAGATCTTACTGAGAAGTGCTTGATACTAAAATTAGTAGACGAACAATACCTAAACCCGAATACACTCTAGAATCTTTTTAATTGCTCGGTCAAAAATTATAATCTTTGGCTTTGGAATCAAAACATTTCTATATATTCAAGAAAAATAAATGGATTAATATGAAAGGGTTTTAATCAAAATGAATTAGAATTTTTCTTTTTATGATTGATCAACTCTGAATTGTATCTGTTTCTCCTCAACAAATAAATGCTTAGACTAATAAAATCCTACCTAATGAAAAGATTGTTGGAGAGGTTACAAAACCCTATACTTTACATTAGAAAACTAATAAAAATAAAAATGATGGACTATTTTATTAAAGAGTTTTTAAGCCTATAAACAATGGAATTTATTCTTGTGAAATTATTGGGAAATCATAGATGAAAAAGAAAAACCAAAATTTTATGAACAAATTAAAAAAACTAGACACAGCTACTGTTTCAATGAATAATTCTCCACACTTTTCATTGATAAATATTGTGTGCTATATATACAGTAGTAGGAAAGTTAGTTTAGGAAACATATAAATGGTAATGCTAAAACTATGCTTCTACAATATACAGCTGCAGAATTCAAGTTTGGAATCAGCTCTAAATATAACGTGAATGGCAGAATCTTTTTTTTTTGTTACATATTCTTTGTTTTGATTTGAGCAGATTCTTTGCAAGTTTCCCTGATACGCCCCCGCAAGATTGAGCTTCCATCCGCAAAACCAATCTTGTTACGTAACACAGTCGTTCGTTGTTTGGACAGTAACTTAGTTAACAAATCAGCTAGTTTGTCTTGTGTGTGTACATGTCTGACCTGAAGACTTCCTTGTTGCACTAAATCACACACAAAGTGAAGATCAATTTGAATATGTTTCATGCGCGAGTGGTTTACTGGATAGAAGTTGAGGTGTGTGGCTCCAAAATTGTCACATAGCAGCAAAGGAGATTCTTGGATTGGAAATGTCAGTTCTTTGAAAAGAGTGGACAACCACATTGTTTCTAAGGCCGCATTGGCCAGTGCTCGGTATTCAGCCTCCGTTGTGGATCGTGCAACTACTCTTTGTTTCTTGGATGTCTACAAAATGGGATTAGTTCCTAAAAAACTGATGTATGCAGACGTCAACGTGCGACCATCCACATTCCCAGCCTAATCAGCATCAGAGTATGTTTTTAAAACTAAAGGTCCAGCTTTGTGAATCTGAACACTATAGAAAATGGTTTGTTTTAAGTATTGCAGAAGCCGTTTGGTTGTGTCCAGTGAGTTGCAATAGGCTCGTGCATAAATTGAGAGAGTTTGTTGACAACGAATGATATATCTGGTTGTGTCAAAGAGAGATATTGAAGGCCGTCCATAATTCGACGAAATTTTATGCTGTCCGCAGCAACGATGCCATCAACCAGTTGAAGTGACTGTGTTGTGGACAGAGACGTGGAGATGTCTTTTGCACCACTCATGTTGGTATTAGCTAGAAGCTCACGAACATATTTGTGTTGTGTGAGGAATAAGTCTGCCCTAGTAGGAATTACCTCAACACCCAAGAAGAAGTGAAGAGAGCCCATGTCCTTGAGAGAAAACATGTCTCCTAGCTGCTGAATGAAAATGGTCACAAGAGTTGGATTATTCCCTGTTATGACAAGATCATCAACATAAACCAGTAAGTAGCAGAGATTGGAGCCATTGCTGTAAATGAATAGAGAAGAGTTTGCCTTAGAGTTGTGAAATCCTATCTGAAGGATAGCAGTTTTGAGTGTTGTGTACCAAGCTCTAGGTGCTTGTTTAAGGCCATAAATGACCTTGTTCAACCTTCAAACATGGTTAGATTTGGACAAATCTCTGAACCCCGGAGGCTGCATCATGAAAACAATTTCAGTTAATGCATCATTAAGAAAGGCATTGTTGACATCCATTTGACGTAAGTCCCATCCACTCATGACTACAACAGATAATACAACTCTTATAGTTGCTGGTTTTACTACAGGGCTGAACGTTTCCTTATAGTCAACCCCTGGACGTTGATGGAAACCTTTAGCAACTAGGCGGACTTTGAATCTATTGACAGAGCCATCTGCATTCCTTTTTACCTGAAAGATCCACTTGCAACCCACGGGTGCACAGTTGGAAGGTAATGGCACTAAATCCCATGTTCCATGTTTCATTAGGGTAGTGAGTTCATTTGACATAGCCTCACGCCAGTGAGGTTGAGTAATGGCTTGGCTCACACAGGTTCGTTCTATGGTCTGGGGAAGAGGGTGTTTGGACACTGTGAATTTGTTTAGGTTTGAAGAGTTGGTTCATCGAGCGTGTGGTCATGGTGTGTGTGCGATGAGGAGGATTGATGGATGGGATAAGATTGGAAACAATGGAATTTGGGAGAGGAGGAGTTGAACTAATGTGCAGATCAGTAGGTTGAATAGGAGAATGTGGTTCCAAATTTAAAGAGGACACATGAGTGCTGAAATTACCCAGGGAGGATACAACAATGACAAGGGAGCCTTCTAGAGGCAATGATGAGGCTTGTGTTGTGGAGACCATTGATGATGGCACAACGATCTGCGGGGGACCAAATAAAGGGGAATGACTTGGTGATTGGCTTGACTGACCAGGTTGGACATGGAAGACAAGAGTTGTGATGAGGTGCAGTGATGTTGATTTTCATCAAACAACATATGGTGAGAGATAAAAAAATTTCGTAAATGAGGGTCAAAACATTTGTAGGCATTTTGAGTTGATGAATAACCAAGAAAAATGCATGCTTTGGATTTTGGTTGCATTTTATTTGAATTATAGGGTCGTGTGAGGGGATAACAAATGCATCCAAATTTTTTAAATTTTAAATAACTTGGGGTTTGGCCAAAAAGGGCTTCAAAAGGGGATTTGTGTTGTAGGAGTGGTGTGGGTTGTCGGTTTATGAGGTAAGAAGCTGTTTGAAAAGCATAGGGCCAGTACGAGAAGTCAAGATTTGCATCTTGAAGTAGTGTAAGGCTCGTTTCCACGATGTGACAGTGATGACGTTCTGAAATGCCATTTTGTTGGTGGGTGTATGGAGCAGTAGTATAATGGGTTATGCCATGATGTAAGAAATAAGATTTTAAGGCAATAAACTCACCTCCATTGTCGGAGTAGAGTGTTTTGATCAGTTTTTAAAAGCGGGTTTCAACAAACTTTTTGAAATATGAAAAAATATTAGAAACACCGGATTTAGTTGCCATTGGATAAAACCAAATGTATTTTATATAGTGATCCATAAAAATAAGGTAGTATTGTGATCCATCAATTCCAGTATAGCTAGCTGGACCCCACACATCTGTGTAAATAAGTTCAAGAGGTTCATGGCTTTGAAGACTGGTGCCACGAAAGGGTTGTTGATGTGTTTTATTAATGGAACATGAATGACATAAATATGAAAAATGTTTTTGCGATGAAATAGGAAGAGAAAAATTCTTAACAAGATGATGGACAATTTTAAGGGAAGGATGCCCAAGACGCTTATGTCATCCATCAATGGAAGTCCGTTCATGCACATTAGCAACCTTTTGGGGGTGTCACCATTGAATCCGGAAAGATATAGATGCCATTGTTACATGCTCCTTTTAGTAGAATCGCCCTCGTGATCTCGCCCTTCACAAAAAAATAAAAAGGATGAAGTTCAACAAAAACATTATTTTGTTTGGTGAAATGATGAACAAATATTAAATTTTTACGAAGATTTGGAACATAAAGGGTATCACGGAGTATAAAGTTTTGATGGGTAGATTGTAAATTCAAAGAGCCAATATGTGAGACTGCTAAACCCGAACCATCACCGAGTATTATTTCATCAGTTCCATCATATTCGGAATGGACAGATAAATTAGAAAGATCACCCGTGATATTATGTGAAGCGGCCAAATCAATAACCAATTGTTGTTCTTCCCAGTAGAGGTTGTAGCACAATTGATAGAGACATTTTGTGGATGAAACTGAGGACAAGACTTTGCAATGTGGCCAAATTGGTCACGGATTTGGCATTTGGGCTGATAGTGCATATTGAAATTGTTGGGTCTGTCAGAATTATTATTGAAATGACGTCCATCACGTTGGGCTCCACTGAAGTTTCTGCCGGTACTGGGACCTTGAGACCCTCGGGGGTTGTCGTTTGGTTTGAGGGACCACTATTGAATCCCTCTATACATAGAATGCTTTGTCTTTGTGTAGTTGGCGGAAGCTACCAGTTGTTGTGTTGTTGTTTCAAGCGCCTCAGGTATGCCTTGTGTCCCACCAGCAGTTCATGCAGCTCCTCAAATGCCAGTGGTGATTCTCGGGCTCGAATAGGCGCTACAATCTCCTGAAATTCTGAACCTAAACCATTCAATACATAAAATGTTAGGTCATCATCTGAAATTAAGTGATCAATAATGGCTATTTCATCAGCTAGGGTCTTCACAGCGTGGAGGTATTCTGTGATTGACCGATGTCCACGCTGGATTAAAGTGAGTTCCTCCTTTAACTGCATAGCACGAGTTCTTGATCGGCTAGCATATAGATTTTTTAGCTTTTTCCAAGCTTCATGAGATGTCTTTGCCGTAGCAATGAGTGGTGTGATTGAAGGTGATGTGGAGGCTAGAATGACACTCAGGATAAGTTTGTCCTGTCGGACCCAATAGAGCTTGCAGAGCTCATCAGTGGTAGTGCCAGAGGAGGAGGGACACAAAAGTGTGCCTTCGACATAGTCGAGTAAATCATAACCAATAAGGAGAGCTTCAAATTGAGCATGCCATTGAGGAAAGGTGGAGGGGGTTAATTTTTCATTAATTTGTGCTGTGATATTGAAAGCAATGATTGGTTTGTCTATTGTAGAAGAGGGTTGGGTATTGAGGGTGAAGTTTGGGTTTAGATCGGAGGATGATAACATTGTGGTGTTTTGGATCAGTGGTTCGTTAGAAATTGATTGCCCTGATACCTTATAAAAACTAGATACGGCTGCTATTTCAATGAATAATTCTCCACACTTTTCATTGATAAATATTGTGTGCTATATATACAGTAGTGGGAAAGTCAGTTTAGGAAACATATAAATGGTAATGCTAAAACTATGATATTACAATATACAGCTGCAGAATACAGCTGCAGAATTCAAGTTTGGAATCAGCTTCAAATATAGTGTTAATGGCAGAATCTTTGCCATGATTTTCAACTACACATTCTCTGTTTTGATTTGAGCAGATTCTCTGCAAGTTTCCCTGATACAAATAAGGGGTCAAATTTGTTAATTCTTGGATACAAAGATTTCAAATGTAATGTCCCGAGATTTTTTATGCAATTATTATCTTTCTAATAGTCTTATACATGAAATTTAGAAGTAATTTCTTTTTATAATATCATAAGGACATCTTCAAGCTCACTCTCCAATAATTTTATCCACAAGTATAATGATATATAATTTATACCTACACATTTGTGCAGTTACAAGACCTTATAAATTACATGCTTAAACTTGTTTACAATATAATCATTAGACAATACCAAGATTTACCCAATAGGAAATGCCAGGTAGCTCAATAACCTCTTCATTAAAATTAAGGCCTTTAAAAGAAAAGTACTTGTAAGACACAAGATCACAAAAATTACCATAAGTATTTACATCATCATAGTTATTATATTTTACGAATATATGAACAAAACAAATGTCATTAACCTTTTTATAAACACACTAATCTATGTCCTTTTTAAAATATTTCCATATCAATCATTGATGAACTCTTTTTTTCATTAAACACATTACACTATTATCATCACACATACAACTACTCATTGACTTACCAACTATTCCATAACTCATCTCAATACAATCTTCACTCACTTCTTTTATGTTCATCGAATTTATTGTAATATTTTCATATCATGTTCCCTTTCCATATCATATTTAATAAATATCCCATTTCATCTCATACGCATATAAGTTTATGCCATTATTCATACCACATTTCATCTCAATTACAACTATATGCTTTTTTAGCTTTCCTATGCATTTATTCCATTTTAACCATATAGTTTTGTTAGTTCATCTCAACATCTATTATATCATTATTGGCAAATAAATATCAATTTCAATGTCTATTATATCCATTATGGCTTATCCATATAATTTTACAAACTCAATATGCTTCCGAACCGTTTCTAGCTTATACATATATTTCTTCCATTCTCATATACTTTACGCTCATTTGGCTCCTTCAAATATAATTTTCATCTTGAATATTTTTTAGACTCATTGATGGTACATTCAAATATTTCCCTTCAACTTAAATATTTTTTTATGTCTATTTTTTACATGTTCCAATATTTTTTTCAACTTAAAATACTTCTCATGCCCATTTATGGCGTCTTACAATATTTTTTCAATATAAATATTTCTTATGCCTATTTATGACATATTATACTATTTTTCCAACTTAAATATGTCTCATGCCCATTTATATCAACATGTATTAACATGTTTCATACAAATAAACTCTCCATTTTAAATGACAACTCCAATATTTTTCTCTTTTTCCCCATTACAAGTTGATCATTATCATATCTCAATAACTTATCTTTCAACTCTTTGAAGTGTATTCTATATTGGATGGAGAATGAATTAATATAAACTGTGGATATTTTGACACATTACAACACTCGATTGCATCCACAATATTACGTAACCTTAGCCCTGTTTACATGGTCAACTAAGTAAATAGTTTTATAACCTTAGTTTCGTTACACAACAACTAAGTAGTCAATTTCCATAATCTTTTACACAAAGAACTTATATTTCTCTTTCAATAGTTAAAATATTTATTGTCATTTCAACCATAATGTGTATCTTTCTGTTTCAATTACATAATTCAATTCTTTTTATAATGAGCACATCTGACAACTAAAATAATAAATATAGAAATATTGACTAGAATTTAATAAATTTAAAAGGTTAAGGTGTCAGACACCTACCTGCTTCTTCCATTGACTTAACTCTTCCAATTGAAGATCCAACTCCTGATGTCTCTTCTAATTTAAAATGATGGACCACAATTAGTATGTCAAAAATTCCATCACATTAATCTATATTCATGTTAATATAATTTTGACTACACTTTACTTTGCATCATTATAATTATTATCTTTAACTTGAACATATAAAAATTTCCATCATTGTCCTTTATTATTTAGCCCACACTTTTTCATTTTACATTTTGTAACCATAACAATTTCCAAGTTTTTCATATTAATAAAGCATCACCAAATTTCTAATTAATTAATTCATTATTATATGTATTTTATACAATCTCACTTAAACCTTTAGTTACTTATAATTTGCTCATATCAACTAATTCAACCATTTAAGTCAATGTCTTTCCAATTCGTATACACAATTTCCTATTATTTTAAACTATCTTTCATTTAAAAATTTTAACTTTCATATAAGATATTAAAACCATTTAAGTCATCTAGCATTTTGATCCATTTCTAAATTTTACCAACTTACATACTAACTATTTGATTAATATGAAACAACACTAACAAATTTCAAGCTTCCTTAATACATACTCCAACATAATATCATAACAAAATAACAATACATACCCGCATATAATTCTCTAACATTGACACATATCCCTTTCATTATAATCTATATCATACCAACATGTATTCAACAAAAAGATTTCTTAATCTATAAATTTTAAAACTTTTCCATTTATTTAGCTACATATAACATCATAAAAGTATTCAACTTAAAATCCATATCCTTGCCAAACCCGCATTCATACATACAACACATGTATATTAACACAAAACTCTTTTCCTAAAACATAAGTATTCAAGACAATATATTAATAAATATATAATCTCATATAATTCAATCATTTTTCAAAATCAAGCCTATAGTCAACTTAACAACATCTTTTGATTTTAGTAAAACATTTACAAACTTGATTATACTCTCTTTCTTACCATACTACATATCATAACCACCCAAATTTACAATTATTCATACAATCTCAACACTTTTACCTCACTTCCATATTATAAAAGTCATGTTCCCAAACAAATTTATAGGTACATACACATATACTTAACTAACCATTTACCCCATAACCTAAGTATCATACAATATACATCAAATTAACACATAAATACACATTTCCATTCAATTCTTTCATTTCCCCCGTTCTTTATCATGGTTGGCCATAGGGTTAGGAAATTCCCATGGCTTTTCTTTTAATTTATATCCTTATCTTTCTATATTTATCCGTCATTTCACACAATTTAATCAATTTATAAGTAATTTTTTATTTCCCCCAAACTTCTCTCATAAACTCTAGGTGAGAGATTAGGGATTTCTCTTCCCCACACACTCAAACTCAAATAATCATAATTAAATAGTATAGGGTACTTTACCAAGAAAATCTAAAATCAATTTGCCCTTTTCTTTGCAAAGTTCTCCTATGGTTCTCTTCCTTTCCTAAAATTCCTTGTTTTTCTCACTAACTTTTAATTTTCTATTTCCTTAAACCCTTCCAAAACTTGTGCTAAAGTGTTTCCTCCACTAATCACCCTTATAACACCCTAAAAACCCTTATTTTAGAGAAGATTTGAGTGAAAATGCTAGAAATGAGAGGAAGAGAGCTTAAATTCCTTCTCCTATGGCTGGCAACCTCAATATATAAAGGGAGCTGGAGTTTTTATGTTATTTACAAATTTGCCTTTACTAATTGTCCACTTGTTATTTGTAGTATTTTACTTAACTAGTGATACTTTTGCATATTGTTTTATTTACTAAAATCATAAAAAAATTTCAATAATTTATTAGAGACTTTCATCCATATTCATGATAATATTTTTCCTTAGATTTCCTTCCATTCTAGTTAAAACAATTGTGTGATTGTACGCAAAACTTATATCGGTGGTCAATGTTATTTGCACATAAAATCATACATTAGTTTATTAAGAATTTCACTCTATCATCATCATCATTATCCTAAATATTTTCACCTAATTCACAAATATTTTTCTTTAAATAATTATATTACCTTAATGGAAAATTTACACGATTTATAATCGAGCACCATTTTACATACCGATTTATTTCTCCACTCCATTCAGGATCTAAATAATTTCACTAAGGATTTTTCATCCTAGTTTGAATAATTTCTTTTTCTAATTTATCAGTTTAAATTGTATATTTCCTTATATAACTTGGTTCACCAATTATGGGCTGAGGGTTTACATCAAATGAGCTACATCAAGCTGTCAGGTTTAGTAACTCATGTGTGGTATTTGAAATGTTTTCCTAGTTATATTGCCTATCTTTTAGATAAGCCTTGTAAATAATTAGAAGGCTTAGTATATTGCAATGTGTGATTTAATCCAAATTTTAATTTTATAGTTTTGGAATGAGAAATTGTCATCTCATTTACTTAAAATAGGATGCTCTGGGTTTAACATGTCTCTTTAAAGGAGTAACATGAAGCTTAGAATTATGGCTGTATTAAATACTCCCTAATAAAACTAGAATTGGTTTATGGTTGATCCAGTAAAAAAGAAATTTCTATTTCTTTTTTACTGTAACAACCCCAAAATTTATGTTCAAAACAAAGAGTAAAGACGTAATAATTCAGTTAAGATTAGGGTAATTATTATTTTTTTGCAATCAATCAAAAATCCAGCAGAGTTTCCTTTGTATTGATAGGTATCAAGTTATCGACTTTTCCTTCACAATTCACAATTATCAAATTTCATATTTGTCTTATCATCCAGGACTTTCTCCTCTCATCACATCACCATTTCTTAATAAACAAAAACACACATGTTTAAACAATTCTATATAACACATTTACCTAGATGCAATTCAATGAATTATTCTATAAATTAGAACTAAAGTACACTACACAATTCAAAGATTTACAAATAAGAACCATTAAAGATATTATAACTGAAATGAGTACATAGTTAAAGAAGAAACTCATAATTAAAAATTATACTATAAAGAAAAACTTTCGATAAATATTGACACATTAAATTTTAAAATTTATATTACATAAAAAAATAATAACTTCATTCATTATAAAATAATACCCAACAAAATATAAAGAAAACCAATCTACTGTTCAGTCCGATATGGGGATGTATATGAAAATTGATTTAATACAAAATTTTGATTAGACAAATGAAATAAAATATCAATAAAATTCTTTCTTTCTTTCTTTCTTCTTCTTTTTTTTTTAAAAAATTACTCATAAGATCATTAAATTAATTCATTCATCTAGTATTACATTTCAATTAAATTTCTGAATAATCCTTAATTCTTGAACATTAACCAAAAATATAATTTCTCCTATCACCCATTAACCCCGACATTAATTCCACTAATAGGTGATTAATTTCTTGTTCGTCCATTCAATAGGCACTAATTTCATCAACCCAGAAAATTAGTTCAACGATTCACTCATTCCTCAAGGTACTAATCCCATTAACCAGTGAATTAATTCCTCATCACGTCCATTTGTCAGGGCACTAATTCCATTAAACCAGAAATTAGTTCAAGAATTTGCCCATTCACCAGGGCATTAATCTCATTAACTAAGAAATTAATTCTTCATCATGCCTATTCACCAAGGCACTAATTCCATTAAACCAGGAATTAGTTCAAGGATTTGCCCATTCACAAAGGCATTAATCCTATTAACCAGGAAATTAATTCTTCATGATGCCCATTCATCAGGGCATTAATTCCATTAAATCAGGAAAGAGTTCATTGCACCACATATCTATTTCCTCAAGTAAATAATATACCAATTACTAATTCATTACCCATAATTAATCAAATAACAATACATATTGGCCCATAATAAATTAGGCATCGCATAATTATCTTATGACTGAGCTCGAGTCGAAGTTCTCTGCTGTGGTGTCGGCGTAACAACCTCTCCTAAATTAACAAGTATATAACATCATTATTCTACTTTCCATATTAACACAATCAATAAATAAAATCCTTCCTACTATCCTTTCATTTGCCAAAATCAAATTTAGAAAGAAACATGAAAATTCCCTTCTTTCTTTTATAAATTTCCTTTTTATTCTTTAAATTTCCACATTGTAACACAATTCCTTATATATATATTCTTAAATTTTTTATCAAAATTTAAACTAAAGAAAAACATTAAAAAAAAAATTTCATGATCTATTCACTCTTTAACATTAATTTCATTTTTCCTATACAATCTCCTATCTTATCAAAATTCTTGAATTTTTTTTTCCTTATTATTATTTTGCCAAAAATCCCTTCTTCAAGAACACCCAAAATTTTACTTCAATTACCATAATTTCTTACTTTCTCTACTCACTTCAATAAGCTGAACACAATTTCACAATCAATTGTAATTTTTTCTAAAATTTATCATGAACCCTAATTCTTCATTTCACAAAGTTCTATCAATTTAAAGCATAAATTCTTCAAGAATCTTATATAAAAGTGTGAAGGCACCTTACCAAGCAATAGCCAAAGCTTTAACGCTTTTAAATTGAGAAATTTTCCCTTGCTTGGATTTTTCCTCTCACTTGGCTGAATGCTCCCTTCTCCTATGAAAAATCAAGTTTGTTCTTTTTTTTTCTTCCCACACACACTCACTTGCGCGCGCGCGCGCGCGCGCGCGCACACACACTTAACTTTTTTAAAAATGCCTTGTATATCCCTCAATTCTTTCTTCTTGTGCGCGCACACACTTGCACACATATATTTACTTAACTTTTTTAAAAATTCCTTCTATTTCCCGAATCCTGACGCCTGTTTATACCAAATCTTACCTGAGTTGTTTTGATTTTCACTAAGTTACACACTAGTATTTTCAATTCCATGCAATTCACTTTTATTAAAATTCTATTCGCATTTCTGTGTTTATATATATATATATATATATATATATATATTGTATTACTATTATTTTTTTATTTTTACTCTAACCCCCATCCAAAACATTTTATTTCAGATTCTCGAATTTTATCATCATTCTTATAAGTTAATTTATCACTTTCTCCTTTTTTTTTTCTTCATAATATTGACTTTTATTATTATCAATGATATTGGCTAGGGGTTTACATTTACCTTGTAAAAACAACTTCTTTCTTTTTTTTCTTTTATGGAATTAATCATTTCCTTTCCTTTTAATTTTATTTTAGAAATAAAATTATGTATTTAGTCAAGTAAGTAAATATGTCATGGTTGTGAGAGTATGTCTATATATACATATCACATATAAGCTTTAATAGCATCATAGCATAATCGTCAAGGTTAATTTCAAATATATTGAAATAATTCAAGTTTTTCTATTTTTACTTTTTTTTACAATATAGACATGAAGATCAGTTGCATCTTTGATTAACTAATACTTTTCTTTTAATTCATAGAAGGTGTAATTAAAATTGTTGTTAAAGTTTTTCTCTAAATTTTGTTACTTAACAAAACAAGAATGAAATCAAGATGACATTAGGTTTTGGAGAGTCCCTATGTTCTCCTGATTTACACCAAGAGAGCTTTTTTATTAAGAAAAAAATTGGCTCTAATCCAATTTATTTTCTATTTTTATTTATAATATAAACATGGTGGTCAGTTGCATCTTTGATTAACTAATAATTTTTTTTTTAATTCAGGTCAAATTAAAATTGTTGTTAAAGTTTTTTTCTAAATTTTTTGACTTAACAAAACAAGAATGAAATCATTACGACATTAGCTTTTGGAGAGTACCCATGTTCTCATAAATTACACCAAGAGAGCTCTTTTTTTAAATAAAAAAAAATGGCTCTAATCCAATCTATTTTCTTCTCTCAGTGGGTTGGCTTATAATTTTTGAATGGAAAATATTTTCCAATCACATATAAAATAGAAAACCTAAAATCAAATTATAAGAGATAAAAACAAGGAAATAAAATTATTAAAGAAACAAATTATACTAATGTAACCTCATCTCTAGTAAACCATTTGCTCCGACTAATGGGTAGACCACAAACTAAGGTAAGAGATAAATTGTACCACAAATTATACCCTTTTTGGTTGTTCTCTAGTACAAAAGGATTGCTCTTAAGTCATTTATGGAGAATGCCTAGCCCACGCATGCCGCCATGAAAACCCAGACATGACCTGTAAAATAATGAATTATAGATTGAAATGGATAATGAAAATATAAGGATCAAAATGTAAGAATAAAAAGTACGAACCAAATGAGTGAATGTATAAAACATGGTAACATAAGGATCGAATTGGAATTAACAAAAGAAAAGGATTACGTGAGACGATGCGTATAACGTCCCTCAAGCTATGCCGCACCGACCAGGCATCAGAGAACGAACCTTCAGTAACCTACAAAGAAAAAGATTGATCACACAGCCATATTTTCTTCCCCACCACAGTAATCAGCCTATAACTTTAAAAAATAAAAGAAAAAAAGTTAGTTGAATTTAGCTGACGGGTACTGAATGAGAGCAAGAGAGACAATTGACTGTTAGTTGTGTTAACATTTGTATTTCTTACCAATAATTCAAATTAATCATTAATTCCCCAGCGCGCATATGCCAATAATACAGAAGGTGTGTCCTATAAATAGACTCATCACCTCTTCTGCTTGGATCACAGCTTCCACACAAATCACCCTTACCACTGTCAAAATGGAGCTCTCTACTTTTGCTGCCCTTTTGCTTGCTACCGTAGCCGTGATAACCCTCTTCCGCCACCTTACCCGTCCCAAACTCAACCTGCCACCAGGCCCCAAACCGTGGCCTATAATTGGAAACTTGAACCTCCTTACAGGGCCGCTCCCACACAGAAACATGCACGCCCTTGTCCAGAAGTACGGGCCAATTATGCAGCTCAAGTTTGGTTCATTTCCAGTTGTTGTGGGCTCTTCTGTAGAAATGGCCGAAGCGGTTCTCAAAACCAATGATGTCAAACTGGCTGATCGTCCCAAAATTGCTGCGGGAAAATACACCACGTATAACTACTCAAACATTACGTGGTCACAATACGGACCGTATTGGCGACAAGCACGTAAGATTTGCCTCATGGAAATTTTTAGTCCCAAACGTCTAGACCAATTTGAGACTGTCCGCGTACAAGAGTTGCATGCTCTCCTAAGAAAGCTATTCGTGTCAGCTGGCAAGCCCATCAATGCAAGAGATGAATTTTCAGATTTGAGTCTCAGTGTGATTAGTCGCCTGGTGTTGGGAAAGAACTACACAGTTAAAACTGGGAACCAAAAGCAGTACATGTCGCCAAAGGAGTTCAAGGAAATGATTGATGAGCTTTTCTTGCTTAATGGGGTGTTAGATATCGGAGACTCAATTCCGTGGCTCGCCTTCTTGGATTTGCAAGGCTATATTAAGAGAATGAAGGCCGTTGGCCAGTTGTTTGATGGGTTTCTTGAGTATACATTGAATGAGCATCAGCAGAGGAGAAAAGGAGTCAAGGACTATGTGCCTCAGGACATGATGGATATCCTGTTGCAGCTTTCTGATGATCCTAATCTTGAAGTCCAGCTCGACAGGACTGCAGTCAAGGCATTTACAATGGTATGTTCTATTCATTTCAATCAACATGTGAACAGTTCCGAATTGATTACACACGCTCAAATTAGTTTAAATGCTATGAATTCGTGAATATTTTTTTCCACTTCCTTTTCGGCAGGATTTGATCGCAGGTGGGACTGAGAGTTCTGCGGTGACAACAGAATGGGCCATGGCCGAGCTCTTGAAAAAGCCGGAGTATTTCAAGAGGGCAAACGAAGAGCTAGATCGAGTGATTGGAAGAGATAGGTGGATTGAAGAGAAAGACATTGTTAACTTGCCATTTATCAACGCAATTTGCAAGGAGACCATGCGTTTGCATCCCGTGTCACCCTTCCTAGTGCCGAGACTTGCTCGGGAAGACATCCAACTTGGTGGCTATGACATTCCCAAAGGCACCCGAGTCATGGTAAATGTATGGACCATTGGAAGGGATGCAAGCATATGGGAGAAGCCACACGAATTTTGCCCAGAGAGGTTCATTGGCAAGTCGATTGATGTCAAGGGTCACAATTTCGAGCTGTTGCCATTTGGAGCTGGGAGGAGGATGTGTGTTGGGTACAGTCTAGGACTCAAGGTGATTCAAGCAAGTGTGGCAAATCTTCTGCACGGGTTTAAATGGAAGTTGCCTGGTGATATGAAAACGGAGGAGTTGAACATGCAGGAGATTTTTGGCCTTTCCACTCCTAAGCAAATCCCTCTTGTTGCAGAACTTGAACCCCGACTTCCAGCTCATATGTACTCTATGTGATGATGATATCCTACGGCCCACAAATGCATCGTTAAAACCACACTAAAGTAATATATTTGGAGCTATGTGATGCTTGTATTGTGACGAAGTGACCCTGTCCACAACTTCGTTGGAAATTTTACTTTTGGTAAAAGGAGGTGTTCTTATATATAGTTCAGATGAAAGTATGTTACTCTTTATAATAATTGAATAAAGATTAGGCATGGTCTTTCGTTATTAATTATACTTTATAAAATAACTTTAGAACTCGTGGGATTAGTCGAGGTACATGCAAGCTGGTCCGGACACCCACATAAAACTGAAAAAAAAAACACAAAAAAATTTATACTTTATGAAATGAAAATTAACACCACTTAACAAAAAACTTTAAATACAAAATGAAAATTGCTCAAGTCTTACTTATCAGACAACAACAACAACAATAATAATAATAATAATAATAATAAATACTTTTTAAATATTTTAAAAGATTTCATTTATAATTTTTTTCAAAACCTCATTTTACCTTAAGCCGGCTTTGAATGGTGTTTTGAATAATTTTTTTAACAAGAACATATCTCTTTAGGTGTTTTGGGTAAAAACTTCACCCCATTTTTTGACCAAACGTAAATTTTATAGTGGTTGGATATATTTTGATAATATAACCTTGAAACTCATGTATATTGAATTTTTTTAAAAAAATTTGGGATCAAATTTCACGATAAGCAAGAATAGAAGTGTAACCAGAGGCCTGCAAAGTAGTAGTTTTAATTTAAAATTAATTGATGTGTTGAGTTTAATTATGTTTCCAAGAAATGAAGCTGGCAAAAATTGCTTGGCATATTATATAGCAAATAATAAATTTTAATGTTGATTGTTCAAGGTCGGCAATAATTGAGGTCGGAGAGAGTTGTATTCTGATCAAGTTGCCAAGTAATCAATGTATGTGAAGGGAGGAATTGTTTTAAAATTAAAAAAATGATTTTTTTTTATGTACAATAGAGAAATTATGCTTCATGTTCAAGTCTCTCTTAGCCAAAAATAATAATAATAATAATAATTGAAGATAGATCTGGGCCATCCAAGCTTCATATGGTGAAAATATCATCACATATCATTCTACCACTATTGGAATCGCTAAAATTCTTCCGAGACAAATAATTCATCCACGCTGTACGAATATGATATTTGGAAGAGTATTAAATTATTATTTTTTAAAATGTTTTTAACTTGAAAATATATTAAAATAATATTTTTTATTTTTTAAAAATTATTTTAATATTAGTATATCAAAATGATTCGAAAATATCAAAAAATATTAATTTAAAATAAAAAAAATTAAATTTTCAACCCCAACACAAACATATAAATTTCATGAATTTATATTGCATTGTGTGTTAATCGATTGGGTTCTTGGAAACTTGCATAGGAGGATTCCACAACATCTATTCTCCAAGGTGAGAAATCTTACAGATGATACAAATTAAGACAAGGAAAAAGAAATCACAATCAGACAACAAATCCAATAACATCTTTCACCTCATCCCAATTGAGGTGGAATTCTCCCATGCAAGTTCCTGAAAAACCAAGCAATTAACACACAATGCAATATAAATTCATGATTAATGATTAAGATTGTTAAAAACACTTTTTTGACACGATACAGAATATATAATATAATTTTGTATTATAAATACGGAATATACAATATAAACTCGTATACAATTAAGGAGGAATTATCTTTCATGTTCAAGTCTCTTTTAGACAAAAAACAAAAATAAAATAATTGAGCCAGCTAAGCTTCAAGTGGTGAAAATATCATCACATATCACTGTACCACTATGAAATCGCTTAAAATTCTTCCGAGACAAATAATTCATTCACGCTGTATGATATTTGAAAGTTTATTAACTGTTAGTGTAGTGTTTTCAACTTAAAAATATATTAAAATAATATTTTTTTATTTTTAAAAAATTATTTTTAATATTAGCATATCAAAATCATCCGAAAACACCAAAAAAAATATTAATTTGAATTAAAAAAATTAAATTTTTAAAAATATTTTTAAAACAAAAAAATAAATATATAAATTTCATGGCTTTATATTGCATTGTGTATTAATCGATTGGTTTCTTGAAAATCTTTCACCTCATCCCAATTAAGGTAGAATTCTCATATGCAAGCTCTCTAGAAACCAAATTATTGACAAACGATGCAATATAAAGTCATGATCTTTAAAAAAGTTAGGATAATGTCATGCTCTCATATACTTATGCATAGGAATATAGATATTTTTTTATTATTTTCCATAATTTGTCTACTCAGTGAACACTAATATTTCTCAATCACAACTTTTCCTATAATAACATAGCACCATATAAAAGCCAACAAGCATACAAGAAAAAATAATTACTCTCCATCGTTACTCTATTCTTCACCAGCTTATTAATTCATTTTCATAAAGTAAGCTCAATTGAACGAAGTGTATAAATACATCAAGTCACATGATAAACAATTAGATTTACAAGGGTCATAGACCACCAATAACAATCATAACATACGCTCCTATATGCACTTGAGGGTTTAGCTCAGTGGTCAACAGGTGAGGCTTGTCTTGCCCCCATCCCGAGTTTGACCCTCCATGTGCACGTCTGTCATCCCCGCGGTGCCTTACCTGTTTACTAGGCTTGCAGGATGTTCAGTAGACCCGGAAAATAGTCGTGGTGCGCGCAAGCTGACCCGAACACCACGGGTTATAAAAAAAAAAAAAACAAACGCTCGTATGTTCATCATTTTTTTTATTTTCTTGTACAATATATATATTTTTTTTTTATCAAGTAAAGTTATCTATTAACCAGTGGCCAAATTTCATCACCCTATTAGCCCATCAAGAATCCATGGATAAGCCAAATCCAATTCAATTTTTTTTTTCTGACTTCAACAATGGTGTTCTATGTGGGAAGTGGAATAAAAGCTAATTTTATTGTTTCACGTCTCATCACCAAAAAATATTTCCATGACTAATAACTTAAAAATTTCAAGATATAATTAAGAAAGACTCTGATCTTTTTATTATCGTAGATACTTCAACTCCTTTAAATCTCGAATAAATCATCAATCAAGTGAAAGTATTAAATGATGTTGTTCTAGTTATACAACAATAGTACACAACACCTAACTTTATTACATAAACCATAAAGTGGAAAGAGATAACTCTAATTTGAAATAGAAAAAATTAATTTTGAGTCATAATATGAAATGCGGGTACAATTGAACTAAAACATCATATATATATATATATATATGCAAGAATGTATGGAGAATAAAATAATATAGTTAAATACGTTAGCATGGAAAATTTTGGGAGAAGAAAGATAAACATGATACCTTCAGTTTTGTTTAATGCAAACTAATGAATGGTGTAAAATTCATTCAGAGCATACGGCCAATTTGTACAATAGTTAAAGGTTTTTATTTAACAAAAAAAAAATTAATAAGTAAAATATATTTGTTAATTATATTTTATTAAATAAAAATTGCCTCCACTTAACAAAAATCTCCAATTATAAAATGAAGTAAGATATATTTGTAAATTATGCTTTATGAAATGAAACTTACCTCTACTTAATAAAAAAAACTATAAATACAAAATGAAAATTTATCAAACCTCAAATATATATAAAAAATAATAATGAAAAATACTTTTTAAATATTTTAAAATTTTTTATTTATAAATTTGTCCAAAACCTCTTTTCACCTTATATCGATTCTGAATGGTGTTTCGGATAATTGTTTTAACAAAAACACATCTCTCTTGATGTTTTTAGTAAAAACTTCATTCCATTTGACAAAACATGAATTTTATAGTGTTTGGATATACTTTGATAATATAAGAAGCTTAGATAATATAATTTTGAAACTCATATATATTGAATAAGAAATGAAGCTGGAAAAATTTGCTTGGCATATTACACTGCAAATAATAAATTTGTAAATGGAGTTAAAAGATTATCAGATACTCTATTTTAATGCTGATTGTTCAAGGTTGGCAATAATTAATTAGAATAGTCTAAAATTCTTCTGGTACAAATAATTCATCCATGTAATTATTTAGTATAATAACGGTTATTTAAAAAAAAAACTTATATAAAAATATATTAAAATAATAGTTTTATGTTGTACAAATTAATTTTTACATTAGTATATTAAAATAATTTGAAAACACTAATAAATATTAATTTAAAATAAATAAAATTAAAATTATTCTTTAAAAAAATATTTTTAAAACATAAAAATAAATAAAAGTAAAGTTCATGAATTTATATTACAATGTGTGTTAATCGATAGGTTTCTTGAAAACTTGTATAGGAGAATTCTCAATGATACAAATTAAAAAACAAATCAAAATACAAACTTGTACTAGCCTTTTCATTAATGACTTTCCATTAATGACGTAATAAGTCACAACAACCAATAAATTTACTCTTTTAAAAATTAAAAAAACAATTATTTTTTATCATTGCTCCACTTCTATTGAGATCATTTTTGAATATTTTTGTAAAAATTAAAAATTTTAGGAGTTGTTGTAGGAAAATAATTGCTCTTTTAATTGCATGCATTTCCAATACTTTATATGCCTTTTAATTGTCTTTTAATTGCATGCATTTACCATACTTTATATTACTTTTAATTGTTTTTAATTGCATGTTACAAAATATTATATGCATAATAATTTTTTAAAATGATTATTAAATCTTTAATGGGTTGTAATTTAATTTCTTGTACTCTATTTCCTGTATGTGTGTGTGTGTATATATTAGCTACAAAATTCTCATATAACAAAAAGTTACTTTTTACAATTTTGTATTTTTTCCTCCCAATAAAATAAAACCATATCACATAATTTTATTTTATTGTTACATTTGAGCAAGAATGATTTTATTTATTCTATAGTTTCAAGTTTTATAAGTAGTGCAAACTGATGAGACTAGGCAAGGTGGCCAAGCTTGGTATATACATGAGACAATCTGCAATGTTTTCTTGACCTGTTGCATCAAAATTTCTACGGACAGCACGTGTCATATAAAAAAATAATCTGATTAACTATCTAGTAGATAGTTTAGTATTAAAAACTTAGGATCAAAGGATTTGTTTTTTCTATGGTTTCAAATTCAAGCCCTGTGGTTGCGAATATGATGGCCACTGGAGGTTTACATGGTGATTAACTTCAGGGTCCGTAGGATTAGTCGAGGTACGCGCAAACTGGCCCGGATACCCATGTTATTCAAAAAAAAAAAAGTAATCTGATTCAATCTCCTAAATAGTTTTGTGTAAGCTATTTTTTGGTGTTTTTTATCCACATTATCAAATAATATCCTTCTAATCTCTATCAGATTGTTACTTCACTCTTTATAATATAAGCTCAAGTGATGCCAATTAATAATGGAGAGAGATATTTAACAAAATTGCAAACAATTAATGCCTTTTCAATTAGATCCTCATTTTGGTTGATATTTTATCAATTGAGTCCCTCCATCTAAAAATCATCACCAATTTCAAATGTCTTTAGCAGTCGAGTCATATTAGAAGAATATTCCACGTTTGCGGGACCAAAGAAAGTTATGGAACTTAATGACATTATTGCTAACTTGAATTTTCAAGAACCCAAATAATGTCCTCATGAAGACTATATATATATATAATATATATATATATATATATATATATATATATATATATTATTGTTTTTAAATTTTTTTATGAACTGTATCAAAAATAAATTTTAAAAAATAAAAAATATATATTATTTTAATATATTTTTATAAAAACAAACTTTAAAACACAATTTCAACTCCAATCGAAACAGTCACATAGTAGGCAGAGCAATGCTCCATTAGCCTGTAAGACTCAAATTTTAGTTGCTAGTTGACTAATTAATTGACATGTGTTTTGGATCATTATTCATATGTTAGGCTACGGAATTACAAACTTTTTAGTGTAAAACAATGATCCGAAAATAAATTAATAAAAAATATTGTAAGCTCAAGTAAATTGTGTTTTTTTGGTGATATGATGTTCCCAACAATTCTTGCACAATATTCTCTATATCTTATCTCAATGTCTTTTTGATAGCTGATTGGCTGAAATGTTAATCCAATATAAAAAATAATTTTTGAAAATTTCCAGTAAAATCTTATACTAATCCAATGATTAAATAAAAAATTATGTCTGTTAAAGTTAAATTATATATGAAGAAAAATAAATCTCTTATTATTAAAATTAATTGGCGTATAGTGTACATGAACCAAACCTCTTTTATGTGTAAATTAAATTAACTAAGATCTGATCTTTTCTTGTTGATGCTGCTTTCTTGAAATCCACCTTAGCTAAAATATTATAAATAAGCCCATTAAATGTATCATTGAGTTTATTTACCTTTTATCTTGTAATTGATCCACTATGAACTTACAATGGATATTTTGATATTGTCTTGATGGTATCAAGTTGTATGTTTTGTTTATATTTTCAATAAAAAAAAAGGGTGGACAACTTGTCATCCACTCTTTATAAAAAGAAAAAAAAAATAGCTCATGGGCCTCTCTTAGGTCCACGTGTTTGGGCTTTGTTATGAGAGGTCCTTCGGGTTTTTTTTATTAGCCATTTTGGTTTTTTTTTTTTTTGGGCTTTGTTGTAAGAGATTCTTTGGGTTTTTTTATTGGTCATTTGGATTTTTTGCTTTTTTTTTATTCTTTAACTCTTTTTTTTTAATTTCATCCTTTAATATGAAGTTTTTATTTTTTATTTTTTATTTTTGATTTTTTTAGCCTCCTTTTCTTTTATCTTTTATATTTTTTCTCCAATTACATCCTTTAATATGAGCTTTTTTATATAATATTATCCTCTAGTATTGGGTTAATGTCTTTTATCTTTTTTCTTTGCTTTCCAATTCTATCATTTAATAAGGGGTTTTTATTTCCTTTGGGATATTTTATCCTTTTTGTTTATCTTTTGTCTTTTTTTTTTCAATTTCATCTTTTATATGAGATTTTTATTAAATTTTATCCTTAAATATTGGGTTGATGGTAAATCTATTTTCATATTTTTATCATATAATAAAATAAAAAAAATTAATTCAACCAAATTTAGTCTTTAACTCGAGTCTTTAATTTGGCAAGTTGACTTGGATTAATCTGACTTATTTTTTTTTTTCCTTTGATATTTTTTTTAGACCAGCCTAGTGAATAAGGTCATGTTAAGGCAACTCTTACATGATTTAACTTACAACTCAGGCTAAATAAAGAGTTCTTATACCAAGTTTAATAAAAATATCAAAAATATTCTTAAAATTTTAATATTACTTTTTCATATCCAACCAACAAGAAATCATTTAATTCATGAGCCACATGAATACCAATTATTTATCTTGATTTATTCCGCTCACAGCAACAATACTTGATTTTTCAGCACATCAATCACGCAAAAGCAATTATCATACTTCCTGTTTAACAAAAAAAAAAAACTTCTTTTAATATAATGCAATGTATTTATCCTTGCTCGACTCAGTAAAAATACATTTTTTTAATATACATATGCTTGTATTATTTTAGAAAACACATGCATTTATTTTTTGTTATACAATCTCAATTTCTTTTAATTTTGTAGTAAGCGCTAGCAATGCATGCAAATTCTTTTTTGACGTTGTATAAAATAAAATGATCCGACCAGGTTAATGCATCGCGTGACAGCTTCCTAGTATACTACCAAATCATAAGCCTAAATGCATATTGGAATGCATGCATGACAAAAAGAAGAAAAGAAAAGGGGAAAACATTCAATTTGCTTGCTTTGAATTTTTTTCTCATTACTTTTTTTTATTATTATTATTAACATGGGTGTCCGGGCCAGCTTACGCGCACCTCGACTAATCCCATAAATCTTGAAGTTAATGACCATGTAAGACTCCAGTGACCATCTATTAGTAACCAGGGCTCGAACCTGAGATCACATGAGAGCAAACTCCTTGATCCTAAACTCTTACTGCACCACCAACTAGACTTTTTTCTCATTACTTGTTAAGCTCTATCTTGGTCACAAATTCTACCAGGGTTTCTATATACAATTATCTGAACCATAGTTTTAAAACCCGACCCGGTCATTGACCCGGTCGACCCTCCGGGTCACGGGTCAGATGGGTTGACCCGGGTTAACCCGGGTCAACCCAAAAAAACCTATAAAAAACAATATGGGGTAACTCTGTCATGTTTTAACTATTATGTGCTGTATGAGATGAATTGCAAGGCTAGTGCTCCTAAATTGATGTAGTACAGCACAGGAGAGAATAGTAGATTATATAAGGGATATATATTGTTGGAATGCGATGCAAATATTGCTATTTTTCTCCTTTCCCTTATTCTCAACTGAGTACTGGAAGATAGGGAGCCTCTTCATGAATCCATTTTGTGATTTATCAAAAACAGCCTAATCATTGTGACAAAAGTTGATTGTTGTCACTTCTTTCAAGATTTAATCAAACTCTGTCCAAAAGCAGTACAATTTCATAGTAGGCAAAGCTGGGGAAGAAAAAGGGGAAATGAAAATCTGTTCAACCAATTTATTCGAGTCAAGTTTTATTTGAAAATGAAAGAACAATAAGTTTATAATTTGAAGAAGAAAACGGAAAGGCAACTAAAAACATCTTACTTTTATGCACATCTGCAATATTACTTGATATACCGTAAAAACTACAAATCACTTGGGTTGTATTTGTGCAAAGAATCTTGTCTAAGCTATGTCAAGTCCAACTGAGTGATGTCAAACTTCTGTGGTTGATATCCCTGAGTGGAAGGTATATGAGCTACGTTGTAAATACATAGATGCCAGTTTGAGGTTGTCATATTTGTGTGACTGGTGGTGACTTAAATTGATATCATCGTGTGCTGGGGTGCTAGCTAGCTGGGCTTTCAGGGACATTTTCAACACTCATGCAAACCTATCCATGAGAATCGCTTAAATTTTTCAGAACAAGTTTGTTTTGAACAAACACTAAAATGATTTTTTGGAATAGCTTTGAAATTCCAAAAATTCTTCTTGAAAACAACCCCTTGTAAATAACCGAATCTTCTTCCACATAGCCTCATCCCCAAGGAAAACCCAAATTGAACACTTGGAGACATGATCAAACTGGGGGGCAATCCACCAAAACACATAAGGCTGGCTCTATAATTCCCCTTCTAAGAAAATAGAAAATGTTGGGTGAAGCTGAAGGTTTGTGGGTAAAGAAGTATGCTGATATTGTACCATCCAAGTGGTCAAGATCACAAGATATGACTCGAGTAAGCAAGAGCGAAAAGAGCCATCGAAGCTTACTATCAGAGACTTAAACTTTTGAGAAAAGGAAAACTAAATGAAGAAAAGAGGGCCTATATTTCTCAGGTAAGTATACATGCATATTGATCAAGATGCATTAATTTCATCCCTGATAGATAAGTGTCTCATCGTCACCTCTTTTTGAGCGGGCTGTTAAGTCCTCATCATTCAGATAGTGTGCTTTATAGCCCTATCTTCCTTCCTTTTCGAGTGCGCCTTATAGCCCTCAACCACCTTAGGTAGTGCGTTTTCTAACCCTACCTCATTTCGAGTGCGCCTTTGAGCCCTCGACCACTATAGGATGTGTGTTTTCCAGCCCTACCTATTTTTTAGTGCGTCTTCGAGCCCTCACCTCATGGTAGTGTGTTTTCTAACCATACCTCCTTTCGGCTGCGCTTTTGAGCCTTGGACCACTTTAGGTAGTACATTTTCCAACCCTACCTCTTTTGAGTGCGCCTTCGAGCCCTCACCTCATGGGTAGTGTATTTTCTAACCCTGCCTCATTTTGAGTGCGCCTTAGAGCCCTCGACCATCTTGGGTAGTGTGTTTTCTAACCCTGCCTCCTTTAGAGTGTGCCTTCGAGCCCTCACCTCATGGGTAGTGTATTTTCTAACCCTGCCTCCTTTTGAGTGCGCCTTAGAGCCCTCGACCACCTTGTGTAGTGTGTTTTATAACCCTACCTCCTTTCAAGTGCGCCTTTGAGCCCTCACTTCTCAGGTAGTGCGTTTTTTAACCCTGCCTCCTTTTGAGTGTGCTTTTCAGCCCTCGTTCCCCTTCGAGTCCTATCTCTTTTTGAACGCTCCTCTGAGCTTCCATCTCTTGAATAGTGCGTTTTGAACCCTATCATGTCGTCTCTTCAAGACATTTTATTTCACCTGGGTAGGTCACCTATCACAATCAGACTTCTTTGAAAACTCTTTTCATCTTTTATCTAGGTTGGTTGCCCATTACAATGAAACTACTTTGAGAAATCCTTGCATTTCTCACCACCTTTAAAATTTTTCCATTTGGGCCGGTTGCCCATTATAATGAAACCATTTTGAGAAATTCTCGCATTTCTCACCACCTTCAAAACCTTTCATCTGGGCAGGTCGCCCATTACAACAAGATCACTTTGAAAAATCTCTGTATTTTTCACCACTTTGAAAAATCTGTGTATTTTTCACCACTTTGAAAACTCTTTTCATTTTCCACCTAAGCAGGTCGCCCATTACAACAAGACCACTTTGAAAAATCTCTGCATTTTTCACCTCTTTGAAAAATCTTTGTATTTTTCACCTGGGCAGGTCGCCCTTTACAACAAGACCACTTTGAAAAATCTTCGTATTTTTCACCACTTTGAAATGTCTTTGTATTTTTCACTGTTTTGAAAAAATCTCCAAACAATCTTTGCGTTTTTCACCCGGGTAGGTCGCCCATTACAATAAGACCATCTCAAAAAACTTTTTAATTTTCTCTCGGTAGGTCACCCATGACAATTCGACCATTTTAAAATCTCTGAATTTTCAAAAGAAAAATCTTCCAGTTTTACTCTGAGTGCGCTCTCTAGCCCTCAAAGGATTCATCATTTCTCAATATGATGAGTCCATCATCTTTCATTCTTCTTTTTCTTTACAACGCTTACTACCTAAAGTCTCTTACGAGACTTTCTATCGTAAGCATTGTAAAGAGGGGGCAACTGTCATGACCCAATTCTGGGTTATTCCCAAAAATTCACTTTTTTTCAAAATAAAAATCAAAAAATAAAATAAAGGCTGGCAACGTGGAGAAAGCAGGCCGAGGAATCAAGCTGTATTTTTTTGAAGGAAATTCAAGGCCTAATTGTACCCCATTATGCCCAAAAATGGAGAAAAAAATGCAAATTCAAGGTCAAATTAAATGATTATTGGATGAATTTGCATAAAAATTAAGTCCAATGACATAATTAAATTTTTAATAGGCCAATTTGATTTAATCATGTGCCAAATTAAATTTTAATTATGTTTAAGAATTAATTTGGGTCCAATTGAAGGGTTTAATTAAGTGCAAGGACTTAATTATATTTTAAATGGGTCAAATTAATTTTATTTGAGGCTTAATTGGTGAAAAATTAAGATTGAGAGCCTAATTTGGGCTTAATTGAGAAGATTGGAATTTTAGGAGACCAAATTTAATTTTTACCAAGTTAATTGATTGAAATTAAGGGTCAAATTGCAAGAAAATTGAAGTTTCGGGATCAATTAGGGGCTAAATTGAAGAAATCCGGGACCAAGAACCATATCACAATAGGCACGTAACTTCGGGGCTCCAATTGAAGTTCATCAGGGGCTTAATTGAAAAAGTTTAGGGTCAATTAGAGGTTCAATTGAAAGAAATTTAAAGACGAAGGACTGAAATGAACTTTGGCCAAAATCAGAACTTTGGTACTATTTATCTTCTTCTTTAAATCTCTTAAATAACTGCTCAGATTACTTACTTTGCAGGTGCATTTAATACACCTAAAGTCCACCAAATTTAACTAAACTTGCACGAAAATGATTCTCTGCAGTTTCTGTACAGCTTCATGTCAATAGGTCAGTCTGAATGACAATTAATCGGTGCCGGCGCCGGCATAAACATGCCAACTTAGGCAGCTTTTTCTGCAGATTTGACAGTGCACCATGCCTACTTTGAGCCAACGGATGAGATCCTTCCCAACAAAATCAAGGGCTGAAATTTTACCCCGGTGTAGACGAGATTACCCTCTTTCACCGCCAATAAATAGAGGCTGATTTTATGGCCCGAGAGAGGATATATTTGGGTCCAAATTAAATAAGCCAAAAAATCAGCTTCTCCCCTGTTTTTCTTCCAGCCAACCTTCTCTCTTCTCTCTCTCTCTCCCGCTGCTTCTTCAGCCCTTGAAGACCCCACAGAAACATTCCTCCTCCACTAACAGACGACATCTTAGCCTACCCACGAACCCAAATCCTCACCGGCGATAGGCACAGCCACCGCGAGATCTTCCCTCTCCTCTCTGCAGATTCTCTTCTTCTGCATCTTTTTCTTTCTTCCTCCGCCACAAGCAGCCAACACTGCCACCATTCCTCCCCCGAACACCAGCTCCACCACAGGAAGCCAGCACGACCACCAACCGACCACCAAGCTGCCATCGCGACTCTCTCTCTCTTCTCTTTCCAGACTTTCTCTCTCCTCTGCAACGTTTTCTTCTTCTTCTCACAGCTGACTCCGGCCACCGTCACCTTAGCCGAATCCTCCTGAGCCACCGGCCAGACATCCTCAACACGTCAGAGACCCCCAAACCAGGCAACTTTCTCCTCCCTGCGTTGCCTCCTTCTTCGTCGAGGCCGCTGCATGCATAATTCATTTCTGCATGAAGCAGCAGAATAATTAACTTGCCTTTGGGCCGGGCCAGTTTTGGCCCAGCCCAAATGGCTGGGTCTAGCTCGCCTCATTTTTTTTTAAAAAAAAAAAAACAATATCCAAAAAATTTCAAAAATCATTTTAAAAAAATTGTGATTTTCTCAAATATTTTTCTACCAATTTTGTATAATATCGGGTTGTATTTTTACACTGTAAAATACAAATCCGGTATTAAAATACCCGGTTTTCTCCGAAACATTTCAAAAAAAATCAAAACACTTTAAAAAAAATTCTCAAAAACTTTTAAATCGATTTCCCTTTTCAAAAACAAAAAAAATGTTTTGTTTTCATGCATACGACCAAATCCTAAAAATTTTCCAAGCATATTTTCATAAAAAAATTTGCATCTTTTCCATGTTTTTTTTTTTAAAATCCAAAAATAGATATCATAACCAGTTTATGATTATCCATTAGGATTTGGCCAACATGTCAAAAATCTTTTTCCAATTTTTTTTTTAGGATTCAGATGTAGACTTTAATATTTGTGAGGTGTAAAATTACACGATAAAGTACACCCTCAAGTATTAAAGATACAAGGTGTAAAAATGCAATGCTAAAATTCAGACTTTAGATAGTTAGGATTTAACCTGATAAAGTAGAGATTCTCTCATGAAGAAAAATCTGCCTTGAGCCTTAGAAAAGACTAACGAATAGAAACCCGACTTAGAAAAAAACAATTAAACAACAATGCAGCTTACCTTAGGTAGGATGCACTGGGGGTGATGCGTCTTCCCCTTACATAACCAGTCCCTTACCCAGACTTTCGCAGACCATAGGTTCCTAGTGACCATAATACTAGGTGGCGACTCCTGAACCTTAATCATAATTTTATGATTAAAACCCTTTCCAACACACAACACCTCACACTAGGAGGCACGACAGAGAGCCTCCGTCGTCGCCAGACGATGTCGTGCCGGCTCGTGCGCCCCCGCGACAATATATAAACACGAACCCCTAACATGTAATTCTAATTGTATGATCATGGACATATCTAAACTAATTTCCTTGAGCCATCGAAATAAAATTAGATGATCAAATCTAGGTAGTTGTTACAAGTCTTCATATGTCTTTTATGAGCACCATGGTTATAGCCTTTTTCATCATTCTTTCTTCGTCTTGGATTATAAAATAGATTTTCCTATCTAAATTCCTACATTTTTAAATTACATAATATTTACATAATTGTATAAGAAACCTCGAGTTATATTCGAGGTGAATTAGATGAAAAGAAAACTAGAGAAAATACAGGACACACATTATTACAACCATTCAACTATAAATAATACAATCATATTGGTTTTTAATGTCCACAACCATTCATCATGCATAATAACATATTAATATGCATAATAAAAATTTTGCATGCTTCAATTCTAATTATTGGCTTTATGTGCAATTTTTAAAATAATATTTTTAACATTTAGAAATCCAATTTGATGATTTCCCAAACATAATAAATTTTATTTAATATAAATTTTCTTTGAAAAACAATTTTTAAAATTTAATAAGAAAATTAATCATATTAAAATTCTTATTAACATCCTAAACCATTTTAGGAACAATTAAATAAAATTTTAGGGCTTATAAGTCTCTCTTTATTTTAGAAAAACTATTTTTTAAAACATTATTTAATTAAATCCTAATCCAATTAGGATATAACAAAACACAAAAAATCTTGATTTTTTTAAAATCATGAGAGAAAAATTACTTTTTGCACATAAAATTAATTCAAAATTAACAACAATAATAATTAAAACTTGCAAACAACAACATTAATTGTCTAATGATGGATCCACTACCACTATTGGGTTTCTCGAAATATTTACTGGGAGCAAAAATGATAAATTAAAAAAATTTTAGGAGTCCTAAGTATCTTAATAGACAGATTGAGGTTGTTTAGGGTTTATACGAAGATTACTTGAATATCATATGTTCTTTTCGGATTTAAATATTTGCTTCGAGGTGGAGTTGTCGTAAACTACAAGTCATCCAAATGTTTAGCTTCTAATGGTAATCCACATGAACCACTAATGAGAAGTATCCTAAACCTTTTCAGGATAAATGGATTGTTATACTTTTGAGTGCTAGCTCTTTTCTTTTGTGTTTTAAGTTCTTTTTTTTATAATGTACTCTACTCACATCATACCTTCTCATTCCAAGAAATAAAAGGTATAACATTCTATTTATATAAAAAATTAAAAACCCTAAAAATAATAAAATATCAATTTGCCCCTTAAATAATATCACATATATTAATTAGGCTAATTTTAGACATCTATTCAATCAAGTCCTTTGATTGTTTATAGGTCTAGAATTGTAATCCCTTGTATAATATATATTTTAGTTCTCAATTTCTAAAATTTACTTAGAATCAAGTTACACTTGATTAATCATCCTATTTTAATCTTTTATCAATGGTTCTTATGTGTGTAACGCATTAGGTTTTCTAATAAGTTGACCCAAATATAAATCATAATCCTAAATAAAATAGGATTAAATAAATTAATTTTATTATCAATTCAACAATTGATTGATTTATATTTGAAGATCAAGTACAATGTCTAGCAATATGTCATGATTCCTCAAATATTAGAAAAGTCATAAGTGGTTTAAATTAACTTTTCAGTAACCAGTTTCCCAATATAATCATTATTCATTCATCAACAATGTTCCGATTTAAACATTATAGCATGCAGTGTGTCTATTATGTCATATCATGTTTCTTCTTAATACTATAGTCATTGATTTTTTTAATAAGATTTGAAACTCTTTACAAATATCATTCCATCTTGTGTAAAGATTTACAATAAAAACTATTTGAGAACAGATGAAATATTTTTCTTTAATTCTACTAGAGTGATGAATCATCTCTTAATTACTTAAATACCTTCATATAGTTTATGTTATACCCAATATCAACTAATTTATTACTCTTGATTAGAACAATGTATAGTATGATCAAAATATAATACTCTCTATATAAGATAACTTAATAATATCAAATCTAAGGATTTGATATATATATATATATATATGACCCCAGTTCCTTGTAAGAAAGTCCACTGTCCTTCAGGCACGGGATACCTTTTCATTTCGTGGTTCATCATTACATCCTAGCAGGGAACCGAAAGTCCATTTATGTATCCACAAACAAACAAGTATGTGGTTGTTAAGAGGAAAATAGTCAAACTGATTTAAGTTCTAAGATGAGAAATTAAGTTGCTTCAATCATATTCAAGTGGCCCATGGAACAAACCGGTGTGAGTTTCTTGACTCCAGTTCTTGCATTTCGACCTCAAGACTAGGATCTTCAAAAAGCTGTCGATAGGACCTTTGCCACATGCTGCTCCAACGCAACGCATGCTCTGTAAACCTATCAACCACCTTGGCCACAGCCTTCAAGGGATCTAGCCCCCTGTTTCCACCACCCTTTTCATATTCCGATTCAAGAGTGTATAGCTTCTCCCTGACATCAACCGACTGATCATGCTAAGACTTGAATCTGGAAACTTCTCTCTCGTTTTAAGAATCCATGAACCCTTAAATCTCTTCTGCTACAACGTCATTATGATTTGAAATTAACCAGGACCCGAGGTTTAATGGAAGAACCCAGATCACATCATTTTATAACATTACTATTTTCTCTACCCAGCATATATAGCAAGGTGCATGTGAGGTAAGAGCCGGCACCTATTCTTATGATCCCCATGACTAGCCCTGCTCCATTGTTTATGGAAATGATCTTTTCCATGGACCACACAAACCCTACAAGTTTAGTGCACGCTTGCTGTTTTAGTAACTATTGTTTTTAAAAGTATTTTTTTAAAATTAAATTAAAATAATATTACTTTATTTTATTTTTTATATTAATCTAAAAATCTAAAAATTAAAAATTAAAATAAAAAATAATTAAATTTTTACAAAATTACTTTTAATCGCAAAAAGTAAACGGGACTTTAATCATGACCAAGACCTATTGCATATTTATTTACGGTAAATAAAGACATGATAATTTGTTATTTAATTTTAAATTGTGTTGATTAATGTTTCAAAATAGAAGTGATATACACATAAAGAATATAAAAGTATTTTGTTATAAACATAGAAAAAATATATACGAAAAATATTTTAAAATGAAATTTATTTTTTAATAGAAAAGACAAAAAAGATATATTTCATGTATTCTATCTCACTATCTTGAAACATTAACTAAATGGACATTAAGGGAATGTTTGGGAATGCGGTTCAACTTGCATTCTCAAAAAATTTGAAATTTTTTTTTTTTGCTAAAATTTAATATGGTTTGTACATTTTGGATCGTTTTGATGTGCTGATGTCAAAAATAATTTTTAAAAAATGAAAAAATATCATTGGCATGTATTTTAACATGAAAAGTTATTTGAAAAGCACCCGTAACTACACTGTCAAACAAGCTCTAAATACCCTGCACGGAGACCGGCTTAAATCCTGGCTAAGATTAGCAATGAAGTCGATGCAAATAGACCATCCTATCAAAATACTAGCTATTGTCCAACTGCTATATGATGCCACCACTTTCAACGAAAGTTAATAAAAAATATTAAAATAGTATTTTTATATTGTGTAATTGAATGTTAAAAAATTATAAATATGATAAAATTATATTTTAAATTTATTTAAATATTTTAATAATAAACAACTAGTTTTAATCATATTTTTGTAAATAATTTATTATTATTTTTGAATTAAATACATAGTAATTAAAAAAACTATTCAAATTCAAATAAAAATTTATAATTTCCTTTAAGAATCATGTTAAAATTAAAGAGTAAGTAAATCTGGTAAATTGATTTTGAAGTGTAAAAAAAAAAAAACAAAGTAAAAAAAAAAGTCAGCAAAGGGCTAGGCCAACGCCTGACCCATGCACTCGAGTCTAAGGCTAGCACCTGACCCATACATGTGGGCCTGAGGCAAGGCTCTCGCACCTGAACCTGTTTTATTTTCTTTTATTAAGAAGGCAAACAACAATTTGTTCACCCCTTATTTAAAAAAAAAAACGTGATATGTGACAGGTCACCTATTACTTTTTATAAAATAGATGCATCCTCCAACACTCGAACCTGCAATCTCTAGGTTGTCACGCGCGATAAATTACCGAGTTGCAACTTTGATTTCTTGTAAAATGATTAAAAAAATATATTAAGGTGATTTGTTGTTAATATGTACATTAAAACACTATAAAGAACTCGAGTTCTTTTAGTGTAGTAGGTTAACTATGTAATTGGTTCATGCTTCATTGTGCGTTGGACAAAAAACAAAATCTAACACGTAAGAAAAATGTGTAGCGTTGCAAGTAAAATCTTTATTATGAACTCAAAATTTAATGTACAAAATAATTTTTTTTTCAAATATTAAGACGATGATATTTTCGATTGACCCGAGCTGACTTATCAGATCTATAACTCGAATCATGGATCCGATTGTGCTTAATAACATTGTTTTGCTAAAATAATTTTTATATAATTATATGATAATAAAAATATAAGCTATGCCAAATAAAATCTATTAAAAAAATGATTGGTTGTAAAAAGATTGTTAATATTATAAAATAATTGCTATACTTGAATTGAAAATAAAGTAAAAATTAAATGTTATTTAATAAAATTATTTCTAAAATATGTTCTTAATTAATTTAAAATATTGTTTATGTACCTCGTTTACACACACGCTCGTAAAAATCAAGGCATTTTGGACAAAAAATTTCCTCGTTAATTGGCTCCAACAAGTCCTACATTGTGACCATGTAATGTCTTGAGTAATTATGATAAGAGGGTTAACTCAACTAATTAGATTTGGGTTTGTTTTTTAATAATCATGGTTCGAGTTTTTTTAGGATTACTGGAGGCTTACATGATCATTAATTTTAAAATCCATAAAATTAATCGAGATACGTTCAAGTTAGCTCAAACATCCACGTGAATAAAAAAAAAATCTTGAGTAATTTCAAGCAGTGTATTTATCTGTAGTGATTTGGGCTAATGTCATGGGTTTTTTTAGGATGGCTTCAGCCACTTCAGCGGAAGAGCCTCTAACCATAGCGATTGACCCAAATTTGACTTTCACAGTGGGCTCGTATTTTTTAGCAAGTTCGTGAAAGGAACGGTGGGGAAGTGAACCTATTAGGTTGAAGTTTCCGATCATAGGCCATAGTTTTGGGCCTGGTGAAAGCTTTAGTTTACGGCGAAGGAGGCAGCAACAAATTAAGGAGGATCAGCACTGCGGTGGCAAGACCAGCAGCGGTATACGTAATCGCTGGTGGAGAAGGATTGTCCATTTATTGCGGTGGTTATGTCAAATTGGCAGTGGACAGGAGTGATAGGGTGATACGTTACTCGATTAGAGTTTTTACAAGCATTGTAATAATTGTTTTTATAGTGATTTTTATTTTAAAATATATTAAAGAAATTTTTTTATTTTTTTATATTAATATATTAAAACGTTCCAAAAAATATTAAAAAAAATTTCAAAATTTAAAAAAATGTTCTTCTGAAAGCGTTTCCAAGCAGCTCCATAGCAGAAATAACTGTTCTTGTGCAGTGTCACTTCAAAACGAAGTTAAATAAAGTTAAAAATTACTGGACTAGTGTCTGACTTGTTGGGAAATTTTTTACTAGAGGGGTGTTTGTGTTGTCTGTTCAGATCAGTGTTTTAAGACCCGGCCCGGCCCGGCGGGTCGACCCGGGCCTGTGGCTGGGCCGGGTCTAAGCAAAAAACAGGCTGGGAATTGGCCTGGCCAGACCCGGTCAACCCGGAGGGTCGACCCGGGACCCGGCCGGCCCGGCCAAACCCGACTGAGACCCGGGTTAATTTTTTTTGGGTTTTTTTGATGCCTCAATGTTCAGCTTTATATGCAGGAAAAATTCAGGAAAAATCTGGTAGTTCCTTCGCTAAAAGCTCCTACAAAAATAGAAGATTTTGATGCCTCAATGTTCAGCTTTATATGCAGGAAAAATTCAACAGATAGAGAACTATATTGACTATTCACCAAATAAATTTGCTTGTAGGTGAAGTGTTTGGTCAAAAGGGTTCAAACTTCAATTTGAGGGTTTCAAAGAACCAGTTTTCAAAGCATTCATTTTGCTTGCATGAATAATGACTTGTTTCACATGGGAAAGCAAAGTCTACCGATCCAGATTACCTGCCTTTGATCAGAAAGGGCTTGATTGGGCACGTAACGTAGGTTTTAGCTCTTAGCTCTGAATAAAAAGGATATTTATTGGCTCAAAAGGTGTTTAAGGGACTTTAAGACCATCACTAGTGCTTATAGATCAAGCTAAAGGCAATAATTGAGCAAGCTTCCTCCTCCCATCTTGTGGCAGAACTTCGTCCTCTATCCTCGAGAATGCACACTGTCTTCTTCACACCCTACTCTTACAATCAGTGCTTTGAGATTTTCAGAGCATTCCGCCTCCAGTGCATTCACCGATCCACTACCTGAGGCATCATTGGGTAGAGGGTTCGAACTCATGTTTGGAGTTCCTTCGAAGGTTATCCATCCAGCTTTAATCAAATGCATGAGCCTATTCTTGAAGGCACTACAAGTATAAATGTTGTGTCCCGTGGCGCCAGCATGGTACTCACAAGTGAGGTCGGGCTTATACCAGTTGGGGTAAGGTGGTTGCAGGGGTGTTAAGGATTCTGGAGCTATATACCCGATACTCAGTAGCTTTTGGTACATCTCATTTAAGGACAGCGATAATGGAGGTAGCTGTTCTTGAATTTTTTGGTGTTTGGTTTGAGGCTCAGGTTTTTTTGTGAGGAATGTAGGGTTGAGATTGATGTTGGAAATTTGAGGTGAAAGGGATGGAGTGTGGTATTTTTGAAATGGATTCTTCCTACCCCTATAACTACCCTCAACATGGTCAACCTATTTTCGTTTACCTTCGTAGCCCCCTTTTTCCACAGGTGCAGAGATTCTACCACTCTTTACTCCTTGCTCTATGAGTTCAGCTACTGCCACAGCGTTAGTAAATTGTTGGGCCGAACTACCCATCACATGCTCGTAGTATGGGTCCTTGAGCGTGTTGGCAAATAGAGTGACCATCTCTTTGTCCAAAAACGGGGGATGCACCTGAGCAGCTAGATCTCTCCATCTTTGAGCATATTCCCTTATGCTTTCTTTATCCCTTTTTTCAAGATTGGACAAGTTAGTTCTGTCAGGAGTGATGTCCATATTGTACTTGTATTGCTTCACAAAAGCATCCACCAAGTCTTTCCATTTGCGGATTTTGGTGTTGTCCAATCTCATGTACCAACTTAATGCCGCCCCACTTAAGCTATCCTGGAAAAAGTGCATTAGTAGTTTTTCATCGTGTACTCCTTCTGCCATTTTATTGCAATAGGATTTGAGATGAGTTATGGGGCATTATGTTCCAGTATATTTGATGAATTTAGGAACACGAAACTTTTTTGGGACAACTACATTTGGGACCAGACACATTTCTGGCACCCGTACTACATTGTACAAGTCTGCCCCTTCAATGGCTCTAATTCGGGCTTCCAGCGCTGCCATCTTATCTTGATCAATGCCATTAGATGACGTGGTCTTGTGGGACTCATTAGCAAATGGATCTATGATTGCAGGGGCGGGTACCGGTGGCATTGAGTGCACAGATGCTGGATTGTATGAAAGTTCTTGACCATTTTCACTTATTGTTTCTTCGGGTTGAGCTGTTGCCGAAGGCTGAACAAAAATAGCTGGCCAGTTGGAAGGACCTTCACCAGAGGCATTTCTAAGTGTTTGCTCGAGTAAGCTAGTGAGGCAAGCCACGCTTGCTTTCAGAGACTCTAACTCTTCTTGGAAATGGGCGTCATGGTGAGCACGCTCTTCATCTTCCATGTTTCTTGCTCGGAGTCGGGTGTTGTAGGCTCTTTGAGGACCTATATTTCAACATGTTGCATGTATGTATGTTATTTACAATGGATGGATGTATGTTTGTGGATGCAAATGTATGTAGATGCACATTGGGTATGAATGGCAAAAACCCATGCAAAATGAATATGTAGGGAGTTCATGCTCTAAGGAAGGTTCTAGGTCATTACATGATGGGTAGGCTTTCTACCTGGTCTTAAAAGGGTCTATAAATTGCCCAGTGACCACCTCACGTGAAGGCAGTATAGAGGTTTACAAGGAGTGGTTGGGGCACAATGTGACCGCCATTACCGAGTAAACACTTAGCTCATAGCTGGATGTTTCACGAATCTGAACCCCGACTGAAAGTCATGAGACAGACCGCTACTCCCCACCTAACCTAGAATTGGGTTTATTCGCAAAATGCATGCTAAAGCAGTAAAAATGTGTGCTAAATTTAAAAACCAACCAAAAGGCAAATAATCAAACAAACAAAGTTTAGTCCAACCAGACAAGTTATCCCCAGTGGAGTCGTCATCCTATCGCAGGGGTGCGTGAGCCGGTGCGACATCGTCTGGCGACGGCAGAGGCTATCTGTCGTGCCTCTTGGTGTGAGGTGTTGTGTGTTGGAAAGGGTTTTAATCATAAAATTATGATTAAGGTTCAGGAGTCGCCACCTAGTATTATGGTCACTAGGAACCTATGGTCTGCGAAAGTCTGGGTAAGGGACTGGTTGTGCAAGGGGAAGACGCATCACCCCCAGTGCACCCTACCTAAGGTAAGCTGCATTGTTGTTTGATTGTTTTTTTCTAAGTCGGGTTTCTATTCGTTAGTCTTTTCTAAGGCTCAAGGCAGATTTCTCTTCATGAGAGAGTCTCTACCTTATCAGGTTAAATCCTAACTACTCTAAAGTCTGAATTTTAGCATCCTATTTTTACACCTTGTATCTTTAATACTTGAGGGTGTACTTTATCGTGTAATTTTACACCTCACAAATATTAAAGTCTACATCTGGATCCTAAAAAAAATAGGAAAAAGATTTTTGACATGTTGGTCAAATCCTAATGGATAATCATAAACTGGTTATGATATCCATTTTTGGATTTTGTTTTTAAAACATGGAAAAGATGCAATTTTCTTTTGAAAATATTCTTGGAAAATTTTTAAGATTTGGCCGTATGCATGAAAAAAAAATATTTTTTTTTGTTTTTGAAAAGGGAAATCGATTTAAAAGTTTTTGAGATTTTTTTTAAAGTGTTTTGATTTTTTTTTGAAATGTTTCGGAGAAAACCGGGTATTTTAATACCGGATTTGTATTTTACAGTGTAAATATACAACCCGATATTATGCAAAATCGGTAGAAAAATATTTGAGAAAATCATAATTTTTTTAAAATGATTTTTGAAATTTTTTGGATATTTTTTTTTTAAAAAAAAAAAACAAAATGGGGGTCGGGCCAGACCCAGCCATTTGGGCTGGGCCAAAACTGGCCCGGCCCAAAGGCAAGTTAATTATTCTGCCACTACATACATAAATGAATTCTGCATGCAGCGGCCTCGACGAAGAAGGAGGCAACGCAGGGAGGAGAAAGTTGTCTGGTTTGGGGGTCTCTGACGTGCTGAGGATGTCTGGCCCGTGGCTCAGGAGGATTCGGCTGAGGTGACGGTGGCCGGAGTCAGCTGTGAGAAGAAGAAGAAAACATTGCAGAGGAGAGAGAAAGGCTGGAAGGAGAAGAGAGAGAGAGTCGCGGTGGTAGCTTGGTAGTCGGTTGGTGGTCGTGCTGGCTTCCTGTGGTGGAGCTGGTGTTCAGGGGAGGAATGGTGGTAGTGTTGGCCGCTTGTGGCGAAGGAAGAAAGAAAAAGATGCAGAAGAAGAGAATTTGCAGAGAGGAGAGAGAAGACCTCGTGGTGGCTGTGCCTATCGCCGGTGAGGATTTGGGTTCGTAGGGAGGCTGAGACGCCGTCTGTTGGTGGAGGAGGAATGTTTCTGTGGGGTCTTCAAGGGCTGAAGAAGCAGCGGGAGAGAGAGAGAGAAGAGAGAACGTTGGCTGGAAGAAAAACAGGGGAGAAGCTAATTTTTTGGCTTATTTTGGACCCGCTTTTCTCCTCTCTCATGCCATAAAATCAGCCTTTATTTATAGCCGGTGAAAGAGGGTAATCTCGTCTACACCGGGGTAAAATTTCAGCCCTTGATTCTGCTGGGAAGGATTGCATCCCTTGGCTCAAAGTAGTCATGGTGCACTGTCAAATCTGCAGAAAAAACTACCTGAGTTGGCATGTTTAGACCGGCGCTGGTGCCGATTAATTGTCATTCAGATTGACCTATTGACATGAAGCTGTAGAGAAACTGCAGAGGATCATTTTTGTGCAAGTTTGGTTAAATTTGGTGGACTTTAGGTGCATTAAATGCACCTGCAAAGTAGGTAACCTGAGCAGTTATTTAAGAGATTTAAAGAAGAAGATGAACAGTTCCAAAGTTCTGATTTTGGCCAAAGTTCATTTCAGCCCTCCCTCTTTAAATTTCTTTCAATTGAACCTCTAATTGACCCTAAAATTTTTCAATTAAGCCCCTGATGAACTTCAGTTGGAGCCCCGAAGTTACGCGCCTATTGCGATATGGTCCTTGGTCCCGGATTTCTTCAATTTAGCCCCTAATTAATCCCGAAACTTCAATTTTCTTGTAATTTGGCCCTTAATTTTAATCAATTAACTTGGTAAAAATTAAATTTGGTCTCCTAAAATTCCAATCTTCTCAATTAAGCCCAAATTAAGCTCCCAATCTTAATTTTTCACCACTTAAGCCTCAAATAAAATTAATTTGACCCATTTAAAGTATAATTAAGTCCTTGCACTTAATTAAATCCTTCAATTGGACCCAAATTAATTCTTAAACATAATTAAAATTTAATTTGGCCCATGATTAAATCAAATTGGCCTATTAAAAATTTAATTATGTCATTGGACTTAATTTTTATGCAAATTCATCCAATAATCATTTAATTTGACCTTGAATTTGCATTTTTTTTCTCTATTTTTGGGCATAATAGGGTACAATTAGGCCTTGAATTTCCTCCAAAAAAATACAGCTTGATTCCTCGGCCTGCTTTCTCCACGTTGCCAGCCTTTATTTTATTTTTTGATTTTTATTTTGAAAAAAAGTGAATTTTTGGGGAATAACCCAGAATTGGGTTATGACATATATAATTGTTATGTATGATATATCACTACTGCCATGGAACGGGACTTAATTAAAATAATAAATCCCTTATTAATATATTAAGTACATGTTGAGAACATGATTTTTTTTCCTTCCAACTTTATATGTATAAAACCATATTTATATTAATTGATACTCAAGGTCATCATTAATCCAATATGTTTAATGCTATAAAATTGGATCCTATTCAACTAACTTATATGATTTGGATGAGTTACTTATGATCATATATGATTAGAGGTAGTTGTTAGACGAAACATATATGATATATTTAGACAAAGAGTTGTCACCTAACTAATCTAGGAGTCATATAAAGATGTGATTGATAAGTTATGTTATCTACCTAATTTAATTTATTTTGATTTGTTGAGTTACTTAAGGTTATATAAATTAAATAAGATTCTAGCCCACTAGAAGATCTAAGTGAGATTTCTCAAATTAATACTAAGAACTATTAATTTGCAGGAAAATAGTGGGAGATCAAATTATGATTAAAGTCCTTATCTAAATTTGGTTATAAATATTTATACATGAAACTAATAATCTCTATCTTTACATAAATATGTTAACAAATTACCATGAGTAAAAATAAATATATCGTTACGTAGCATAATTGATGATAATAAATTGACCAACCAAGTTTCTTGGACTGGTACTAAAATGTGAGAATTGTTCTCAAACAAGAAAGGATGTTCTATGTTCTTGAAAATTAAATTTCTCATGTCTTTGATGAGGATGATAATAACAAAGTTAGGACTGATTATAAGCATCATATTGATGACAATGAGCAGGCTATACGTGTGATGTTAGCCACTATGTCACTTGAACTTCAAACATAGCATAGTAATATGGATGCCCATATAATAATTATGCATCTCAAAGAGTTATTTGATGCAAGGAGTAGGATTGAGAGGCATGAGACCTTTAAGGAATTGTTGCATTGTAAGATGGCAGAGGGTTTCTCGATGAACACCCATGTGTTGAGGATAATTGGTTATTTTAAGAAATTAGGTCAGTTGGGCTTTGTCATGGATAATAAATTAAATATTTACTTGATTTTACAATTCAAGTATAAAAGCCTACTTGGAGCATCAAGAATGACAAGAAAAATTGTCATCATTGTCGCAATGAGAGCCATTATAGGAGAATTAAATCGTACTACAAAAATTAACTTGCAACAATAAATGCTAAAAAGCATAAATCCATATATATATATATATATATAAACAACGTCAAACAACGATATCAGAAAAAGAAAATAAGATAAAAAAAAATGTCAACCCTTATTAACTTTTCAAATCATGAATCACGTTATCATATCGGAAGCACTATACATGAAAAAAATCATGAAGCCTAATCCCTAAAAAATGAAACATTAAAGGATAAAATAAAAAAAATACATAAAAAATAAAAAGTATCAATTGAAAGAATGAAGGTTAAAATCAAAATAAAGAATAAATTAAATGGCAACAACAAATTTTCATTTTGAGAGTTAAATTGAAAAGAACAAAAACATTAACAGAAGAAGAAAAAAAGTCAAAAAATAAGGACTAAAATGAAAAAAAAAAAACAATAACAACACACTATCAACTTGAATTAAAGGATGAAATTAAAAACAATAAAGCTTTTACAAGAGGATTAAGGAAAAAAATAAATCATAAGAATAAAGATCAAATTGAAAACATCAATACATGATAAAAGATTAAACATGTAGAATTTTTCAACTTGATTTTTTACATAAAAGAAATTGTAAATGAAAATCAAAAAGCTTATGCATGCATCGAAATAAATAAATCACGAACCATTGTGTAAATAAATGAATTAAAATGTCATTAACGATAAATAAAAACATAATTGAAAATATTGAGAGATAAATATAGATCAAGATATTTACTATCGCAATATGGATCATTTAACTTGATGTGTTTAATGAATTTGTTTATTAAAATCAATTTGTAATAGAAATTGACACACCCCAAAATTAATTGAATAAAATAAAAAAAATATTATGCAAGGCTGAACATATTAAAAATATTATAAAAAATAAATATTTAATATATATAAAATATAAAAAAATTAATGATGAATCATATTAACTTCTTACAAAATTAAACACACCCAATATAATAAAAAATAATCATTATTTAAAAAAGGATAAATAAGCCAAAATAAATCAAAGAAAAGAGGTATTAATTAAAAAGTTATTTTAAAAAAGACACATAAGAAAATGTATTAATTAGAAAAAAAATCATATTTTTTTAAAAAAGAAATGAGATCATATGTTGCGCCCCTGTTAAGCTAGGTCAAACACGTAGCCCTGCAAAAAGGGCCGCATAAGGGCTTACATGGTTAGGTCATTGCATGGGGGCCTTTATTTTTTTCTTAAGTTACATGTCACCCCCCCTAATTGTTTTAAAAAAAAATAGATGATGCATTGTTTGGAGTTCCCTAAAATCTAGCAATTAGCTGGTCAGAAAAACAAGGTTGCTATTTTGTTTTTACCTAAAAACTTATTTTCAAATTATTTTTGACATAAAACACCCTGGAACCTTGGTAAATCAATCTATGGCCCCTAAAGACACAAAAATAGCTCCAAAATCCAAAACCAACTCGAAACAAAAAATGTTCCCGAGTTTAGATATGTTTTTGTACTGTTTTCAAGGTAAAAAAAAACACATAATCTTAACTTCCCTCATCATACGGAACTATTTGACACAAAAATAAACTGTTTTGGTGGTTGAAATCATCTTCAACAACTTTCTCTCTCTACACTAGAACTTGAAATAACTCATCTCTTATCCACTGAAAAAGAACTGAAAAAAAGAAGAAAATAAAGTTTGGTACCAAAATTAAATTTTTTAAAATTAGAGGGATCAATTACCTAATAAATAAAAAATATAAGGAACTAAAACGAACTTTTCAAACCATTTAAAAGACACCACCCATTTTTATTATTTTTGTTTCACTTCAATTCTGTGTTTTTCAATTAAATTCAACTTTCTAAAAAAATATGGGATTGAATTTTAATTTGGTTAAAAATGAGTCAATTATGCAAAATAAGAATTTGAGAATCAAAATTGAAAATTTTTAATAAATTTACTTTTGAAATCCATGAGAAAATAAATAGTAATGAACTATGAAAACATTATATTAAAACCTCGTTCTCTTTTATTTTGTACTATAATATAATATAAACTCGGGGTAGTAATTAAAAATGATTACTTTGTTCGGAAAGAAAATTAAAAAATAAAAATGACTTAAACTTGCTCCAACAACCATATATTATTAAAATACTCGCTGTCATGGATCACATTGGCATCCTCACTTTCAGAAAAGATGCTCTCCACCAGTGATTATTCATCCGTTGACTAGGTTGACTGAAGTTAATTTAACAACCTTTTCTGATGGATATAAAATCTGTGGGTTACCTGGGATCCAGCGATCTAGAGTCTTGGATAAATTTTAAATAATTAAAATTCGGGTTTATAATTAACCTGTTAAATCTGAGTGCTCCGTTAAATTAACCTGAAACTCAGGTGATGGATATAACTTGAGTGAGATTAGATTTTTTTATTTTAATTTTTTTTAATAAATTTAAAAAATATAAAATTAATTTATAAATATTTGATCTTGAATATTTTTTTATAGCTTATATTCTTGCAAACACCTTCACTGCAATTCTCATAAAATGTTTTTAATTTTTTTTATGTGGGATAGCTATATATATAAACTATGGAATATTTCTTAATTTTTCCATGTAAAATAACTGTGTGTGTGTGTATATATATATAATATTAAAATTTTAAATAATTTTCTTTTGATTATTAATGAATTAATCTTGATTAACAACCCAGATGGAGTTTAATAATTATACTTTTTATTATTAAAACGTGAACGAGTCAATGGTGAAGTCTGCTCACCTCTTTCCTTGAACTAACCAAGAACATCATAGGCAAAATTCTCAAAATAAAATACATCAAAAACCCCATGTCGTTTTCTTTTGTTTGATCATTAAAATGCCTTGTGCTTGGCTCGCTTCTCGGAAAACATCCCCTCTACTTTTCGATTTTCCCTCTTCACCGGAAACAATGACTTGGTTTTCTTTGTTATTCTCTCGAGCTATCATTGACTAAAACCCAGATGCCCAGAAAATACGACGAAGATGCTATCCCTCAATATTGTCTTCCCCCAAAACACCACATAAAATTCCTGATAATTAAGTATTGCAGCTAACAAGAATGTTATGAAATCTTGCAGAATGTAAACTTAAATCTAATAATTGGATTAAATGTTATGTTTATTTTCGTCAAAAGATTATTCGTCTTAGTATGAGTTTCTTCTTGAGTTTAAACATATCAATCTAATTTATAAACATATTTTATTAACATTAATTCTTGTTGATTTATATCAAAATATTATTTTTGATTTTTAAAAGACTAACCATAAAAAACAAAAAACTCATACAAAGCATGTAAAACTTAAAAAAAAAAACAAAACTGAACTATTATTTATAAAGATCATAGTGAGAAATCGTTTCGAAATGTGGTTCAACCCGTGTTTTTTAAAAAGATAATTTTAAAAAAAATTAATTTTTTTTATGTTTTTGGATTGTTTTGATGTGCTGATATCAAAAATAATTTTTTAAAAATAAAAAAAATATTATTTTAATATATTTTTAAACTAAAAAAACTTTGAACTGTAACTATAATCTCAAACAGACTCTGATAATGATTATTGAGGGTACAATGCCCCATGCTCCTTGTAATTTCCATGAAATGTCATATGTGAATGGCCATGACTACTTGGCGTATCCATAAAATTTATATTAAATTGTCATATCTATGGATTGTTAATTCAACTAACAGTCAACATTACTAGTTTTACAAGTAGATGCTGAGTGCTGACCACACTGAACTTTCTCGTTTTTTTCTTTCCATGGAGCAACAGATACAACTCTCATGGAGTTGGTTCAAATTCGAGTATGATGACTCGAACGTCTATATATTCCACTAAATTGAATTTTCTAATATATAATTTAAATTCAATGCTTTTCTATGAAATGGCTTAAATAGCTTGTTGAACTCAAATTATAAGCCAAATTAAGAGTGCATTTGTCAAGATTCATAAAAACAAATTAATTTTGAGTAAAACTGCTTTTATAGAACTTTTGTAAGTTACCCTTCGAATTTTGAGTTAAACAATTTTGCTTTCGGGTAAGTTTATTTTCCATTCAAATCTAAAGTAATTTCTTGATTTAAGTGAAGTTACTTCTAATCATACTTGGGAGATTTTTTTCCCCATAATTTCAAAAATAAAAAAAGGGTAAAATTTTCTCATTTCTCTCTCCTATTCTCCCAACCAATTTTATTTTTTTTGAAAAAAAAAAACACATCTTTCTCCTCTTCATATTATCCTGTCCCATTTTCTCATTTCACCTAATAACTCTCGGTATTCATGCACGATCCAAGCTTTTAAGGAGAGCTTTAAATTGGGTTTACCTCGATTTTATTTTTCTTATTTATTTTAAATATGTTTTTTTATGTAAAATAAGAAATTATGTTTATTAAATACATTTTTTAAAATTAGAAAATAAAAATCTTATTTGAATTACATTGAAAATAACAAAAGAAGTGAACACAAAAATCAGTTGAGTCAAATAAGTTCATTATTCTTTTATAGTGAAGAATTTTGAAAATAAATTTTTGACGTGTTCAATTTTTTAGAGAATAGAGAAATAAAAAAAAATGTACATCTTTAGGAAAATGATTTTCATTTTTAATTAGTGAATATATATTCTAGTTCTTAAATGATTTCACAAAAATCAGTTGAGTCAAATGAGTCAAATGATTTTCGTTTTCAGAAACACGTGAAAATTCTAGTAAAGTAAATACAACCGGAAATTTAGTTTTTTTCGTACCATTTCAATAAATAAGTTATCCTAAATATAATTTTTTATTTAAAAATTTTAACAAAATAATATTATTTAAAACAAAATTGATAAAATAGCACACCTTTTATTTTAATGCGCTTTATAAATATAATATTTAATAAATATTATTATTTTTAAACATGATAAAATAATTATAGCGTTTCAGTTGAGCAATATTTAAACATGGTGTGTTTGAAAAACACATGTTGTGTTTTTGAAATGCAACATGTTATGAAATTTAAATGTTTTTTCAAATTAATTAAATTAATTAAATTGATGGGGCAATTCAAAACCATAATATTTAATTAATATTATTCAGAAATATAACATAATTAAATGTCATAGTTCTAACGTAATATTAATTAAATGTCATAAAACAAAGATATTAATTTAATATGTTATTTTATAAAAAAATTATTTTTATGTTAATTCAGTATATCTTTTTTAATATACTAATTGCACAATTTTCCCCTAATTAACGACTGAACTGAGCATGAAAGACCACAAATATTATTTGTCGAAATGCCTCTTTAACAAAGCTCGTGGGGGCCATGGTTGTTGAGAATGGGCGCCCAAGCTTCTCGACCTTTCGCTTACCAACTCTTAGCTTGTCCTACTGGGCTCTTAGGGACAGCAACAGTGCCAACTAGTCATGAAGAAATCCAAAATTTCCTGAGACAAATCTCTACGATAAATACCTGCATCACCTCATGCTATTTTTATCACCGCAAATCTTTCTTTACCTCCAACACAACCCACCAACAAGCAAAATGGAGACTCCTACTTGGATGTCCTATGCATTTGCATGGCTTGCCACTGTATCCCTTATCCTGCTAGCCAGCCGTCTCCGCCGCCGCAAGCTCAACCCACCACCAGGCCCAAAATCCTGGCCGATAATTGGAAACCTCAATCTCATAGGCGAACTCCCCCACCGTTCCCTCCATGCCCTCTCCCAAAAATATGGCCCCCTCATGCAAGTCAAATTTGGATCATTCCCAGTTGTTGTTGGCTCTTCTGTTGAAATGGCAAAAACCATCCTCAAAACCCACGATGTTATCTTCTCTGGCCGCCCCAAAACAGCTGCAGGCAAATACACCACCTATAATTACTCGGATATTACATGGTCTCCATACGGACCTTATTGGCGTCAAGCACGTAAAATGTGCTTAATGGAACTTTTTAGTGCTAAGCGCCTTGAGTCGTACGAGTACATTCGTGTAGAGGAGTTGAGAGCACTCCTTAAAACTCTTAACAAATCAAGTGGCAGGCCTATTAATCTGAAAGATCACCTTGCAGATGTGAGTCTTAACGTAATTAGTCGTATGGTGTTAGGGAAGAAATACACAGTCAAGAGTTCCGAGAATGAGAAGGAGATAGTAACACCAGAGGAATTCAAAGAAATGCTTGATGAGTTGTTCTTGCTTAATGGGGTGTTGGATATCGGTGACTCGATCCCTTGGATTGCTTTCTTAGATTTGCAAGGTTACATTAAGAGAATGAAGACTTTATCCAAGAAGTTTGACAAGTTTATGGAGCATGTGTTGGATGAACACGAAGCTAGGAGAAAGGAAGACAAGAACTGGGAGCCCAAGGATATGGTTGATGTCCTTTTGCAGCTTGCTTCTGATCCTAATCTTGAGATCAAGCTTGAAAGACATGGAGTGAAGGCATTTTCACAGGTACTATGTTTTAACTAATAAATTTATTATAAGTTGCTCATTCTTTAATCACGCCAGTTGACTCTCAGGTATACAGTTGCCTCAATCGCTCTAATTATCTTCGCCCATTTTCTTTTGGTTCACACCAATATATCTGAATTTCCTTTTTAAGTTATCCCATCAATAAAAAATCAGATGGGATAATGCCCACTACCCTTCTTATTACAACTTGAAAATTCTTGATAAAGGGTACACTTGCGGGTGTGAGATGCACATGTGTTCATCCAATTCGTGGATGTCCAACACTCAAAACTCAAAAGTCATCCTAGAGTTGCTTTGTGAATTTTTAATATTTGGAATTGACTAATCAATTAATTATATACCGTCCAACACTCAAAAGTGGTCCTAGCATCTTTCTCTTGTACTTGCAAGTAAAGTTCGTTTTTCTCGATTCTCAGGACTTGATTGCCGGTGGAACTGAAAGCTCCGCAGTGACCGTGGAATGGGGAATTTCAGAGATCTTGAGAAAGCCAGAAGTTTTTGAGAAAGCAACAGAAGAGCTGGATAGGGTAATTGGAAGAGAAAGATGGGTGGAAGAGAAAGACATGGTTAATTTGCCATACATCTATGCCATTGCTAAGGAGGTTATGCGCTTGCACCCTGTGGCACCAATGCTTGTGCCTAGAGCAGCACGTGAAGATATCAACATCAATGGTTACGACATTAAAAAAGGCTCCCGAGTACTTGTTAATGTGTGGACCATAGGGAGAGATCCCAAAGTATGGGACAAACCTGATGAATTTTTCCCAGAGAGATTCATTGGTAATTCTATTGATGTTAGAGGTCATGATTATGAGCTATTGCCATTTGGAGCTGGAAGAAGGATGTGTCCTGGATATCCTTTAGGACTAAAGGTAATTCAAGCAACTTTGTCAAATCTTCTTCATGGATTTAAATGGAGATTGCCTGATGGCCAGAAGAAGGATGACTTGAACATGGACGAAATTTTTGGGCTTTCTACACCCAAAAAATACCCTCTTGTTGCTGTTGCCGAACCTCGTCTTCCAGCTCATGTTTACCCCAAGTGATTATATCTTGCTTCAAGGAAGGATATTCTTCAAAAAATTGATGTTGGGGTTTCAACATCTTCTATGTTATGATCATTGTATTGTTCTTGCAGAACTTTGTCGGCACTTTTATGGTAAAAGATGTATTGTATTTGTATCTTTAATCCCTATCAATAATGTAATGTGTTTCCCTTTCTTATAATATTAATATACGATTCTGTTCCTGTTTTTTACCTTTTAATTTGTTGGGAGATTTTCGAGGCTTTTTTTTATCAAAGGAAATTTCGAAGGCCGGAAACGCATTTATACATCCAGTGAGAAGATAAAGCAGGCCCAAAGGTAAAGGGATGAGTTTTAAGTGGGATGAGAATGGATAAATAGTACTATTACTTAATCTAAATCTATTAGAGTACAGATTTTATATACTCAAACCTGACTTAGTCGGATTTTATGTATCTATCTTGGCATCCTTGATTTGACTCTAATTATAATATTTATATAAATATATTTTTGTTATTAATAAAAATTTATTTATTAATATTCATATAATATTAAATTAATGAATCTAATATTTGATTTATAAATCTAAAGTAAAGATAAAGTATTGATGAACTTCTTGAATCAAATAATCTCTTTATTTCTTTAAATGTGAAGGTATATTATTCTTCAGTTATAGAATCAATTGTACTTTTTTATTTGGAACCTTTTCAACTTAGAGTACAGTCATTTAGAGTAAAACATATATTGACTAGTATTTACTATTTTTCCAACATTTCATTGAAAAAATCTTAATTCAAACAACTCTGAACTTCTAGTTTATCTTCTCTATTAATGTATCTTATAGCCAAGTATAGGATATCATTTCCTTCATATCAATCTCAATCTGTATCTTAGAACACATATCTTTAGAGGGAGGTGTTTCATACAAAATAGATGAGAATCCAATATTAGATTCTTTCATGCTAAGCTATTTTAGCATTTAGTTTATATCCATGGATTGAGATAATCTAAGCAGCATATTAGATCTATCTCTATAGATCTCTATATCCAATATATAAGTTGTTCCTCCCAATTAATTTATGGAGAAATTCTCGGACAACCAAAACTTTACTAATTAAAGTAAAGATATATCGTTTCTTAACAATAATATGTTATCTATATATAATATTAGAAAAACGACACTACTCCCACTAACCTTTTGTAAACGCAAGGTTTATCCATATTTTTTATGAAATCAAATCTGTTGATTATACCATTAAAATTGGATATTCCTACTTCTTAAAACTTGCATTGTATATTTGTACATTGTCTTTCATGTTAGTTTTTCTCTTAAAGACTCATTTAGATCCATTGGGTTTTATCTCTTCAAGTACTGGAACAAAATAAAAATTATCAAGTTCTAGTAACATCCTACTAGGTAAAGTTAAATTATAAGTCCTTACAGCTAATGCAGCAACTCTTGCTCCATTGCTCACACGTAATTCCACTTCACCTTTAAGCAATCTTCTATATTTCTTTAGTTCTTGGTTATTATTATAAATGTGAAAACCACATTCGATATCTAATACCCAAGAACTACTATGAGAAGTAGCAAGATAATTTTCAATCATAAACATCACATGAGTGTTTACATTAGAATATTCTATTATCATGCTTGGAAACAATTCTTTAGAGGTCTTATACCCCTTAACATCAAACAACCTTTTGATATGCTTAATCATATTATAGACACATGTAGTCTGCTCATCATCATCATCATCATCATCAATATAACAATGATATTTTATCTTAACTTCCATAAAAGTGTCATCATCAAGGACACGAGAAATATGATTTTCAAGCACATATAATCTTCTTTCTTGTTTGAAAAGAATTCTCAAATTTCAGTATCAATCTAAGAAGTTTGGTCTAATCAATTTGTTATCATGTATGCTTCGTAGGGATATGATACTACTTATTTTATCTATCAACCTATTAATGTAAAGAGAGTGAGTATTAGTTTCTCGCTTGGATTTTTCTAGTGGGATAAAATCTCATTTAATTTACTTGATCTTGAGTTACTCAGCAAATCAAAATAAATTAAATTAGATAGATAACATAGTTTATCAATCACATTTCTATGTAATTCTTAGATTAGTTAGGTGATAACTCTTTGTTTAAACATATCATATATGTTTCACCTAACTCATGCCTTTAACTTCATATGATCATGAATAACTCATCTAAATCATATAAGTTAGTTAAGTAGGACTCAATTTTATAATATTAAACATATTCAATTAATGGTAACCTTGAGTGACTTAACAAATTATCCATGAATAAAACTCTGGTTTTATGCATATAAAATTAGAAGGCAACTATTCATGTTCTCAACATGTACTTAATATATTAATGAGGGATTTATTATAAATTAACTAGGTCTCGAACATAACATGACATAACAGATATACATTTCATGCATAACAATTTATATATAAACATACACCCCTAGCATGTCATTTTAATTAGATGATTATGAACATATCTAAGTTAATTCTTATGAGCCATTAAAGAGAATTAAATGGTCAAATCCTAAGTAGCTGTAGCAAGTCTTCGTAAGTCCATTGCTAGCACTTCAGTTATAGCCTTTATCACCATTTCTTTCTTCGACTTAGATTACATAATAATTTCCTATCTAAATTCCTATATTTCTAAATTACATAAAATTTATATAATTAATTAAGAAATCTGAAGTTACATTCGAAGGGAATTAGATGAGAAAAGACTTACAACCCAGAAGAAAAATAGAGATAAGGCAGGTCACGCAAGTCCTATTTAATAAAAATTACAATCATTCAACCATCAAATAAAAGCATAATTGCATTGGTCTTTAATGTTCATAATCACCCATCATGCATAAAACATTTTAATATGCATAATTAAAAATATATATTGCATGCTATTATAATTATTGGTTTTATGTGCAATTTAAAATAATAGTGTTAATACTTAAAAATATTCAATCAAATCTAATTTGATAATTTCCCAAACAAAAATTTCCGGCTTCAAAAAACTCTCATTAAATAAGAAAAACTAATTTTAAAAAATTTAATTAAACCATTTAATTAAATAAATCCTAATCCCATTAGGATATTATAAAACTAAAAAAATGAATTAAACAATTTAATTCAGTCCTAATCCTATTAGGAAAATTAATTCTACAATTAATTTAATTTAGGGTATAAAATCTAAATTTTATTTATAGATAATAAATTCATATTTTACCTTGAGAGCCTAAATTGTAATTAGACATAAAGTTTTTGGGCCATATTCATAATATGCAAACTTAAAAGCCTAATACTTAAAATTAAAAAGGACAGGGGTAAAGGTGTAATTTTCCCAAAACCTAAAGACCAAAAAAATTGGTCTTCTTCTTCTCTACTGCTGGTAGGGCTCTCTGCCAACTGTCGGCAGCTGGTGCGGTGATAGCCAACGTTGTCGCTGCCAGCTAGCAATGCGAGGGACAGCCCCTCACGTTGTGTAGCCTTTAGCGTGAGGTTTTTGCCTCATGCTGGAAGACCAGCGACACCAGCAACAACCCATGGCTGCTGCTGGGGAGGTGTTGCATCTGGCGAGGCAGCAACCTAGATGCCTCGCCAACCAGCGTCGAGCTGTCCTATGCGCTAGGCCAGGCACGCTAGCAGCTGGCGCTAGCGCTGTCATTGATGGAGGCGCAACGACCAAAACCCTTTTTTTTAGTCACCGGAATTTGGGCATAAATCCAAATTCCAGCCAGATCAAATCTAACCGATAACTTTTCAGTGTAATTACTGACTAGTGGTTCTTATTGTATGTGACTCATTAGGTTTCTAATATGTTGATCCAATTATAAATTATAATTCTAAATAAATAGAATTAAATAAACCAAACAATTTAATTTATTATCAATTCAATAATTGATTAATTTATATTTGAAGATCAAGTGCACCGTTTATTACTGACAGAAATTCTGACAAAAATGAAATCACTGATGAGAGGTTTACCGATTGAGGGTTTGTGTCCGTGAATCAGTTGGTAAAATTATTTTTGACGAAATGGTAGAGTAAATATCGACAGAAAATTTCATTGGTAAACTATTAAATGTAGTAGTATTGTTTTTCAAAAATAAGAAATAAAAGCACACAAAGCGTCGTCTACTTACTTAGTTTTTAACCACCAGAAAATGAAATTTGGGGTTTTTTGGACCAAAATCAATTTTCAATCTATTTTAACCTAAAGACACCTAAGAAACATCCTTCTGACCTAAAAAAAATCTCAACTCAAAATATGTCTTAATTGGTCCAAAAACAAAATATCAAGTTTAAAAAAATTATTTGCTAACCTCAATATACTTTTTCCAGTAAGATAAATGGTAAAAAAAAAACACCTAAATGAAACTATTTTTGTCAAATGAAACTCATTAACATAAACAACAGCTTGTTTCGTTGCTGGAATTTAGTCAACCACTAATTTTCTCTCTCCTTAGCTGTTTTTTGACGAGTTTCTCTCTCCTCGTTTAAACTCAAGAACTGGAAAATTAACAAAATAAAATTTTGTATCAAAATGAACAAGTTTCCAACTAAAGGGACCAAAAATAAATTTTGCAAAAGAAATTAGAAAAAAAAAGGTTTAAAAAGGGTTGCATAAACATTGCCTTCGTCCTCTTCTTAAGTTTTTTTTTTTAAGAACAAGTTACCATGGGCTTGTTGCACTGCACATAAGACGAGAACTGGTTAGGTGATGAGATCAATTCATCGTCTTCCTCTCTTCTTTTATGTTTTTTTTTTTTTGGTTATATATTTATCTTTTTTATTACCTTACGTTGGGTCCCCGATCGTTTCCTTAAAAGTTAGCCAGCCATGCATGACATATCTAGCCAGTCCTGTCCTGGGCCTCGTCTATCCACCATAAGACAAGGAATTGTTAGGTGAAGAAATGGATGGTATTTGGAAATTGGTTTATATACGCATAAGAAATTAATTCGAACCCTATAAGTGATGATTCTATTGATATTGAATTGCATGTGATATAGAACAGCGATTCAGAATATAAGAGACTACTGTATAACATAATTACTAGAAATATATTTTTGGGAATACGACTTATCCTTAGTGATCACTGAGTTATGGATAAATTTACTTGGGCTGGAAGGATAAAAATTATACAATATTTTAAAATCTTGTGAGAAAATTACTATGCTAATCCTCTGTGTATGTAGAATATTTACACTGTAAATCACGGTGTAAATATTTAGAGGATTATAAGAGCGTTGTCTTTACTATTTTTTATTCCAAAAGCTATTAGCATGTATTGGGTCAAGACATGACCGTCTGATCTAAGTCTCTTGGGTTTGACATGACCGTCAAATCCATGAGTGTTTGCATTATTGACCACACTGTAGATATAGAGTGTTTGCACTGTAGACCCAAGGCTATTAGGCTCTTGGATCTGGCATTGCGGCCAAACATTGGGTTATTGGGTGGCCAGACCTAAGAGACTTGGATCTGGCATGGTTATTAGACCCAATACACTTAAAATATTCTCTAAACTCTTAATATGTTTTTTACATTTAAAAAATAATATTATTAACTCGTTGCAGGTCAATATACCGGGCAAGAAGCATAGGGTGTGACCTAATTAAGTGGTTTGATTGTTTACACGTAGGTATGTATTGACCAGAGCTGCATGAATCAGGTGGAATCCAAGACCGGTAGCTAACTGGAAGGCTGGAACATGTGTGGATTTAAAGTTGAAGGCTATAGATTTTTCTACTAAATGGTATTTTGCAAATTGATTCAACGAATTTGCAACATGACATGACTATTCGTTAAGACCGAAGACCAAGATCACAGGACATCAGAATCATGTTCGTAGAATGAAAATCAAGCAACTTGCTACATCTTGTCACCTTCCCTTCTCGTGTCTTGTTGTTAACATTGATTTCTCATCTAAAACTCAACAATAAGAGTATGTTTTAATTATCGCATGCATATACAAAATTCCAAAACCATTTCAAAGAATTTTTTCTATTTATATTGAAAATGATATTTTAAGGTCGAACCCTATTGATTACCTCAAAAGCATTTTTCTGGTAGAGGAAGAAGGTAAGCTTTTTTGCTAGATGATTCAGATAATTACTTGAAATCACAATGTTTGATCCAAATTACCTCAGAATGCATGCTCAGTCCAGTGAGAAAAGAGTTTCATCCAAATTTTAGACATGATAGCTCTTTCTCTTGCCAGCTGCCACAAATTTCTCACAATTTTAGGACTACCATGTGTGAAATGAAGAGAAACAATGTCATAATTCTAAGGGATGTAGATCAATTAGTCAGATTCTAAATTTGCTTTCTAGAAGTCACCAGTTCGAGTTTCACTAACTTCAGGGCCACTGGAGATTTACCTGGTCGTTAACTTTAGGGCTCGTGGAATTAGTCGAGGAGCGCGCAAACTGGCCCAGACATCCACGTTAATAAAAAAACAAAATCACACCCAATAAATAGATATTTTTGTTGACTATTTTTACACCAACTCCCGATAATGTAAAGTGACTCCCGATAATATAAAGTGATATTCACCTTCAAAGTTCAAGATATAAAGTGTAGTTTTTAAAAATTTAGTTGCAAAATAAAATAAAATAAAACTAACTACAGGATGATGAAAGTAATATTTTTTTTTTATAAAAGAATTATTTTATTTTTGCTTATTGTGCTATCTCAATCTAAATATTAGTTTCTCATACAAATTCTATTATATCAAATACAAATACAGTAATATCTTTTCATTAAAACACATTTAAAAATCCTAAACTATATACTATATGTTTTTTAGTTCATATTTTTATAAAAAAAATCACTTTAATTTTTTTTTTAGTTTATAAAATAATATTATATTTTAATTAAATAATATATGTGTTTTTAGCGTAGGTGACTCCTGATAGGCTTAATTAGTTTGAAATGACTATTGATTCTTTCATTCCAATTAAGTTTGTACAGTCAATGGGAGAAAATTCAAGATTGGGCTAAAATTGAAACTCTTGACAAGTGGGCCTTTAGCCTTTCTCAACGGAATCTGCTCTTTCAAAAAGTTTGATTGTCATTGGGCCCATATTTGGCCCAGCATGTCCATATTGATCACTGGATTTCTACATCTGTACTATTTCCCGTCTCTTCAACCTCCTCCCTCCCTTCACTATCACAGCCCATAGTTATTAAACTCAATCAGGATAAACTCAACGCAGTGTAGGGTTTTATAAATCAAGTGAGTTAATTTAAGTTAACCTCAAATTTTATTTTAAAAATATTAAAATAATGATGTTTTATTTTAAAAAATAATAATTTGATTTTGTGTTTAATTTGAGTTTTTTAATCGAGTCACTCGAGCGGTTTTTTAAGAAACTTGATTGAACTGAATTTAATAACACTACCAAAACCATCATCATCATCATCATCGTTCATCAAGCAACCGTTGAATTGAACAGCGTCTCTATGTCGTTGTTACCTTTTTTCATGGAGTTTCTCTTATTCATCTCTCTCCACTGACTCGATCACCAATGCCTAGCATGCGACTCAGAAATCAAGGTTGATTCAAGTGCAGAGTTTAGTGGAGGTTTGTGACTATATTCGCACTGGCTCGTGTTCATAGAGGCTCATAAGGGATGCCCACTTTGAAATATGATTGTTAGTGGATGTCTTAAGATCCTAGCCATGGCCTTGGGAGGGTAAAGATATAATATAACATAGTAAGCTATTCTAATCGAGTTGACCCACCAAGTTGTTCAATTACTTCTTTCTTTTTAAGAAAATCAACCAAGTTACTGTATAATTAAAAAATCGTCTCCATCTATGGTGATATTGCATGCGGAGGGATTGATGTATATTTAAGTTAGGCGACTGAGGTTTTGATAGTTAAGTCACAACTAAGGCGTCTTGATTATGTATGTGTCGTGGTTTTCAATTCATGTATGTTGAAGATGCATGGATTATGACTTGTGCTAGCAGACAAACTCTTTGATGTTTTTGAAATTGAAGTCGTCATGAACATGTGTGCAGTACACGAATGTTTTCATGGTGAATTTCACATCTCCATGCATGTGTGTAATGCAAGCACAATGGAGATGGATTTTGTCAAGATTGATTCTGAATAACTGCTTTGATAAATTAACTTCAGTTAATTTTTTACAAAAAAAAAAAAAAACTAGGTTCTAAATAATTGCTTGGTTCTTTGTTAGCTAGTGTCGGACAACGTTGAATTCTATTTTCAGATGATTGCTTGGTTCTTTGTTAGCTAGTGTCGGACAACGTTGAATTCTATTTTACAGATGGTATGGGTCTCCTTTTGGAACCAATCTATGGAGATGATTCTTCCAGTGTTTGAAGTCTTCAAACACCAATAATCTCCCCTCAAAGTCAAGCACATGAAATTCTCTCTTTGTGGCGAACTACCGGCCGGCCGTCTCTGCATTTAGTCAGACAACGTTCATATAAACCTCGCTCACCCAATAGAAATCTTGTTCTGTGATCTTAGTTCTATCAGTAATGATAGCAGGAGGAGATTTCGAGAGGTGACTGCTTTTCAAAGTATCACCCAGCTTCAAATAAAAGGATCCTTGAGTTTCAACATTGGGATGGCAACAGCCGGCGTTCACCTTTCATCTGACTCAACTTTTGGTGGGTTGGTGGAAGTGATGAGATTTGATTTCTGGTTCGAGCCAAGTATGGTCTACTCGTGGAATTTATGGCGTAGATTTCGAACAGGTAGATGAATTCGTTCTTATCTTTTGAACTTAAGAATGGTCTATTTCATGTGTTCGGTAGAGCAAATAATATATACCTACAATCTTCGGTCAAAAATCACTGTCAACATTTGATTCATTGCACTCGATTTCTCTTCGGAAAATCGCTTCAGAGGCTGGTACTCTTGCGAGGTCCTGGAACTTGAAATTCCCATCCATCTCTTGCAAGGTTTGGACTTATACCTTCCAATGGAGTTTCCAATGGAGTTTCGTGAGAGTGTGGTAACTTGTGTTTTTAGATGCTTTTTAAATGTGTAATTCACTTGAAAATATATCAAATTAATGTTTTTTTTAGTATATTGATATCAAATATTAAAAAAAATCATTTGAATATCTATTCAAGCAAAAAAATACTTCTAAAAAGTATACGCGTCACCGTATAAAACACAGTTTTTATCACATATATATAGGTCAGCCCAGTGATGCCTCTTGAAAAATGCAGGGGGGAGGGATTTGGGTTTGAGTCCTGCTTCAGGGAAAGAGGATGCTTTTTGAAAGAAAGAAGGGTACTTAAAAATGATATTGGATTGTTCTTAATGCGATACATAGTGTATGAACAGACTGCTTGCCTAAATTCAAAGTAGGCAAAATTCTGGCTTGACCATTTATAGTGTGTATCTTGTAATTATAGCAGAGTACAACATTTCCAGAGGCCACAAATCAAAGTATTCCCTCATAGAAACTTCCAAAAATTTAAAAATAAATAAAAATAATAAAGGAAAAGAACAGCAAGGTAATCCAAATGTACAGTATGCTTATCAGTAAAGCTGATCTATGCCTATTTGCAAATTCCCTCTAGTTTCTGGGAGAGTACAAACCAGTTCCTATGGTTTTATACAAAGTTGTATCAGAATAGACAGCTCTAGACCTCAGTGACTTAGTCCTCCGTCTGTGCCGATGGCCTTTGCGGTGGCGATCGCAGCCCTTCTCTTTAATCTCCACCTGCTTTCCTTCGCATGTATTACCGTTTCTAATCTCATCACATTCATCTGTACTTTCTTTTCCCTTCTTTTCTAGATCACTTAGGATTTTGCCTTCATTTGGAACAATATACACAAAGGGTCCAATGGGAATGTCAGTTAAGGCAAGTAGAGGCTCCAAGGTCTTGACAACAGTTCTCATAGTTGGTCTAGACTTGGGATGGTGACTCAAACACTGGTAAGCCAATGCTGCTGCCTTTCTCGCACCCTCGGACGAATACTGGCCTTCAAGTCTCGGGTCCATTATTTGATCTAGCTTGCGGGGATCCTTCAATTGAGGTCTTGCCCACTTCACTAGGTTCTGCTCTCTGTTTGGACGGTTCTTGTCCACAGATCGTCGACCAGTTATAAGCTCTAAAAGTACCACTCCGAAGCTGAACACATCGCTCATGGTTGTCAAATGGCCTGAAAAATACTGTTACTGTCAATAAATAACGCAGATTGATTTCCCAGCTATTGATACTGAAAACGTCAGCTTGAATTACCTGTCATTATGTATTCCGGAGCGGCATAGCCTTCAGTGCCCATAACAGGCGTTGTAACGTGGGTATCATCTCCTTCTGGACCATCCATTGCCAGGCCAAAATCTGAAAGCTTTGCATTATAATCCTGAAATAAGAACACATTTTCCATATTAGAACTTAACCCTGTTTGTAACACCAGCATTATGTTTGCAATGCATTAAATTAATGCTGGAAGAGAAATGATTACCGATTCTAATAAGACATTTGAAGCCTTAAAATCACGATATATGACTGGCTTTTCTTCTTCGTGGAGGAAGGCAAGGCCTTTCGCCGTTCCAACTGCAATTTTTAGTCTTGTTAACCAAGGCAAGGCTGCAGAATATCCTGCATCAATTAAAACATGCCAGGAGCACAAATATGTCAACCAAATAGGATCATTCAAGATTTTCTTTCAGCGGTGTTACAATGAGAGAATACATACTGTTGAATAGTTTGTTCTCTAGGCTGCCTCGCTCTATGTATTCATACACCAGAAGCCGATGCTCTTCCTCGCCGCAGTAACCGATCAGGTTCACAAGATGGCGGTGCTTTAATTGCCCAAGAAAGATGATCTCGGCCTATAAAATTGAAAACATTTATCATGCTCATCAGAAAATTTAAAAAAATCCAG